>NC_060143.1:442061806-442364836 GCF_021461385.2 Schistocerca piceifrons
GAATTTCATTATGAATTAACTATTAAGTGCTAAAATGTGACAACGGAAATTACGAATTTAAAGTAGGAGGATTTCACAGTGAACAATTGTTTGGTAGTAGTGCCTTGTTAAACAGATAACTGAAGCTCACGTATGACGGAAATTGGCACATAAGTCTCGGAAATGAGATGCATTATTCGTAGGATAGTCTCATCTCTTCTTAATAATTCTTCTAATTCCAATTTAGTACAAACCCTCGCCAGAATTTAGTACAAACACTCGCCATGGCAGGCAGTGCGCATTGCAGAACTAGACGTTCACATGAAGTAATACTGAAAGAGTAAGTAATTCAATTCTGAAGTTGTCCAGTGTACGTGGCTGCATTTTAATTTATATTGGAGATTAGTTCCAAAGGAATGCATATCCCGCATTGAAGTTTCTTCTTCTATAACTACATACATTTGTAATATAATCCCTGTTCCCCTGAGATGGAAACATTCTCATTAGCTACGCATAATTACAATAAAGGCCAATATTTTTGTAGATGTGTTCTGCATTCTTAAACAACGACGGAAGTAAAAGACTCGCAGGCAATAGCGCTGACCAGACTGATGGCTCACAACTTTGCGGCACTACTGCGTCCGACTAATATCAGAGCCTAATTCGATTATCTAATACTCGTCTAACTTAGTTTTTGAGCAAGAGATTGAAACTAATCGTTGCCAATGTTTCCCTGTTCCATTACGTGATTCGTTAACTTACTATGTATATCAATGAGTTGCTTCTGATTAGTTTCGTAAAGTGGAATCCTACGCAGTACCTTAACAAATGAAATATCTGTGAGATACATCGTTGTGACACGTTATAGGTGAGAAATCTGGATGAGACAAACTAGCCTGGACGAGTTTGTTTCAAGTTCTACATTAATTTTTCGGTGTAACTTCCTCATTTCTTTTACTAAAATTCGCCCAAGATCTTCTGAACTGAAATATCTCTCACCTGGCTGGAAATTAGTGGACATGACATTTAGCTACCAAAACTAAGTAAGACCGATCCTGAGACCTACATTCTTAGATAACTGATTCGTGACACAATCCTAACACGACCATCCTAAAGGCGTAAATACATTACACATTTCGTTTCCTTTGCGTTACGGGTAGAGGAACCCAGTGGGATTCAATGTTTCTAGACTAACATATTTTTATTCCGCAGCATATCAACGCCTTCTAAATAAAATCATTCTTCGAATTACAAAACGAGGCCTCGAAATGAACTGGTCCAAAGTTATCTACAGACACTACCTGATACATGATGAGCGCCAGGTGAGTCTTATAAGACCGGTTCTGTTAACGGTACACAAAATTTCCAGTTGACGCAGTTATGAAAGATGCAGCCTCACCAGTAAAAACTTAGTAATACCCAGTTAGGTATCGACATAATTTCGCTCTGTTACCAAAACTACGAAGCAGGCCATGATTCAACGTCATACGCTTGACAATACTGATATTACTGGTCATAAGATCATAAGACTACTTAATTAGCCACATAGCGTATAAAATTCTATATTTCGTCCGAAGAGGCCTTGGAAGGCCCAACGTACCTACCGGCCGTCGTGTAATCCTCAGCCCACAGGCGTCACTAGATGCGGATGCGGAGGGGCATGTAGTCAGCACACAGTTCTCCCGGCTGTATGACAATTTACGAAACCGGAGCCGTGCAACTTCCCAATCAAGCAGCTCCTCAGTTTGCATCACAAGGGCTGAGTGCACCCCCCTTCCCAACAGCGCTTGGCAGCCCGGATGGTCACCCATTCAGGCTCGAGTACAGCCCGACAGCGCTTAACTTCGGTGATCTGAGGGGGAACCGGTGTTAACATTGTGACAAGGCCGTTGGCACAGAGCGTATAAGAATTGTTGGTAAAGCGTAACCGGGAGAAACTTGCAGATCAAGGCGCATAACCTCATGAGGACTAACTTAGAAAACATCAGTACCATCTGTTAATTGGTATATCTGCTGATCTAATCAGACACACAACAGCTTGCTGAGGTGTATTAAAGCAATAACTATATCAGATCACGAAGGGGACTAAAAGGAGTAACTACAAGGATAGTAGTAAGTGGGCCTGTTCAGAGTACTTAGGGCTAATACAAGGGTCGTGTACATCAGCAGCACGACTATTATATATATATATATATATATATATATATAAGATCATATATTCCAATATATATATATACAATTTTGGTTAATAATTTAACCAAAACTGTATATCACAAAATTTATTAACATTATTTTTAAGTTTCTTCATTCCCTTGTATCTCACTTTAATGTTTCCATCTTCAAAATACTGAAAATCGCAACCATTAAATAATGTATTATATCTGTTTGGCAAAATAATTTAGAATTTTTTGAGAAGCTTCATCCAATATTTTCCACTGCATTTAATTTTTAAATATTCACAGCCTATCATACAATACAGATCATTTACATCTAACCCAATAACCTTTTTAAACAAACTAGAACTGTTTGTGTTGTTGAGTAGACACTCCACCTTTAAAGATTAAAAAATTCGTCTAGATTAAAAATTTTCACTCAAAATTCTATGCTGAGCACCATATGTTATATTTTTCTTGCCATACATAATCAATTTTTTACCATCGTATCATTCGGAATTTTATCACTGAATAAGGCACACAGCTTAATTATTCTTTTCTCTGCAGTTAACTCATTAATTCCCCTCGACATACGTAAGGCATAGATAGGGTAACTTTTAATAAAATGAAAAGGAATTATATTGACATAAATATTGAATTATGTGTGTCTCTTAAATAGTAGGAAAGTATCATATGCTTGCAAACAATTATTTGGTGTATACATGTTCCACATTTCTTGATGTAAAACTTCATTTCTTCCATTCTTTATACAGATATTCTGTAAGTTGATGTGATCAAAGAAGAAGAGTCAATCAACTGATTATTCCTCCTTTTGGTCTGAGAAACTACGAAGATGAAATAAGGCGTATTATATTCGTCACAATTATTGTAAATGATGATACCTGGTTTAAAATTTCTCTTTCCACTCCATCTGCCAATTTCTATGGTTTGTGGTTCAAAGACATATATGGAGATTTTCTAATGTTTGGAGTCTTTCTTGATCTATCTCAAGATAATATTCTAGTTCATAACTAACCACAGGTACACGCATTTCAATTGATTTTGCAACAATTTTGCCTTCCTCAGGAAGTGTGGTCACTTCTTCAACACCTGCTTGGTTTGGTCAGCTCATCAAAAAATTTCGCCAGAACTTGAAGACCATGTGAAACTTACAGTTAAATCTCCTTCTAAAATAATTTCTTGATAATCTTTGAAAAATCCACACAATATATTTAAAGATAAAGTTCTTCATTTTTCTTACTTTTTATCTTCTTATTATTGAGGATATGACCATCTACAGTTAACTCATTGACTATAGATGAATTCAGTCACATAAGAACAGATAAAGAAATAATGGATGCTTCATTTTAGACAAAATGTTATTTCCCTTTTTTTAAGGTGCTAACCTCAAACACTTTTCCCACATTCTTGGCAATAAAATTTTTTGTCGATTTTCCATCATGTGTTGGGTAATCTGTACCGTCAGCTCCAATAATACTAAAGCTCATTTACAACCGAGCATGAGTAGGATGAACCCTAACATCTCCAATATTTAAACTAATCTCTATGGTCTTATTGGAAAGATATAAGTTATTTTTAGTCTTCTTATGCACAGGGAGTGAATAAAACTGATAGCTCCCTACATTTTTCCTTATTTATTGAAGATAAAAATATATGAAACAATTGCTAAAATAATTTGCACCAGTACCAGTTATTTCTGACTCCCAAATAGTATCCAAAATAAGAATACATGTGGGATAATGTGTTCATGAATTAGTGGTGCACCGAATTCAACTTGAGGCCAGAATGAAGCAATAATATTTGTTTCTCAAACAAAATAATTAGTGTACTTTGCAAACATTCCATCAGCTGAACTGAAATCTATATTAATTAATTAGAAAGGATTAAATTTGGGCATACCATCAGCAACATTTTCTTATTAGATTCAATAGCTTGACCACTAAATCCAAACATGCTTTCTATACTAACTTTTATATTCATATACAAGTTAACATTGCTCTCAATAATAACTCTACTTATTGTGCATATTTGACTTTTTTAAGTGAAAAATTTTTTCAAACCTTAGACTATTTCAGCCAACTGGAATTTCTGTCGTTTCTCAACCATTGTATAATTTATATTTTTGTAATGTTCAGAGTTAGAAATATAGTACAGGAATCAACTAGTAAAAATTATTACATCTTTCCCATACAGGTACAGTGAATGATTTTTTGAGAACAGATGATTTAACCACTCAGTTGAAACAGATTGGCAACCAAAGTAATAATTTCTCAGAAGAATTAAAAAATTGAGCAGATTAAGCTATTGTCAAACTCTTTTTGATATGCAATAATAGGACAAAGTGATTGTGGAAAAATAGCATTAATGATTGAAAGTGATTATTTAGCTGCAGGAAGGTTGAACTCGGTTAGGTTCAGTTATTTGTAGATTGATTCAAAGGGCTTTGATCAACCAAAGGACCCAGAATTTATTAAAAAGTGCAAAAAATTTACAATAAAATATAAAAAATATCTACTTTTATTGAAATAAATAATTAAATTAAGCAACCAGATTAATGTGAAGGTAATTCTGTAGCTATATTTGACAGTTTCATTCTTGAAAATCAGGATGTAAATAGATAATATTTTACTAGAGGTAGACTTGAAGGAATAGACTGCTTTTATTTGTCTCAGACATGTTTTATAATGCCAAAGCAATTAGTAAGAGGTAATCTACATTTTTGTAATGTTTTGACAAGACAATTCTTTTACAATAGACGACACTAGGGAGCCTGTCAGAGGAAAGTAATAAAATTCTTAACTATTCAATACTTCTTTACCATTTATGTTTGCAAAATATGACCCATAAGGTGCTGAATAATCTAAGGAAAATAAGGTAAAGAAAAACTGAAAGAACTTAAAAATCGAATAAACGATCTAGAACACAGTATGGAATATATAAAAAAGAGGACGATTCTGTTATTAACATAATCGAAGTAATGGGAAGTTTTTAAAGCTATTTAACAGAACAGAGAAGTTGAAAAGGAAATGGTTCTGAACAACCCTGTCACTGTTATGAAGAGTATGACATACCACCAATTAATCAATACGAAAGTCAAGAGAATGATTATGCACCAAATGACTCTGGAATAGAAGATGTACTGACGAAATACGTAAAAGAAATTGAAGACATCAAAGCTAAAAAATTAATGAGGATAATTTTAAACAAATATCTATGAGTGAAATAGTACTAGAACACAGGAACCATAGTGGAGACCAAGATTTTAGTTTATGGCATGTTGACAAATTTTAATTTATTGGTTATTTACTAGTAAAATTTGATAGAGATAAATGAACAGTTGATGATAGGACATATGAAGGTACAAATGGATAGTCGAATCTCTTCACTAAAAAAAAACAAGGAAAATATGAATGCTGAGGATTTATAAAATTATGCAGGTACTTTGTAAGATTCAGAAACATTAAGTTCTGAAAAGCGTCCAAAGAAAATGAAAACAAGTAAAGATATTAAATGCAATAAACTGATAAAGGAAACTGTTGATGTATACGAGCCACAACGCTCAACGTGAGGGCATGCTTTCCTTTGGGAAGAAGATCTTGGCTAGAATATCTTGGCGAGAATTTCGAAAGGTCAAATAAAGAAACTAGCAGCGAGAGGCTGGAGGTTGTGGAGCGAATGAAGAGACGCGTGCGGACGGCGGTCGCGAGAGGGAGTGGAGGGGATTGCTGTGGGCCCGTATGGGGCGTGAATCGGGCCCATGGTCAGTCGGCTGCTGCTGCCGCCTTTGTCGGCTACGATTGTCCTTCACTAAAGTGGCCAGTGGAACTGTGAAGTGGTTGCCTCCGTTCTATTGATACCACTGTGTACGCTGTGGGACCAATTGCGGCGATTGAAAACGGTGAGTCTTAATGAGCTCCAGACAAATCTAAATGTAAATATTTATAAAGCGGAGATTTGGATCGCAAGCTAGTTGTGAATTTTTCTTATGCATCTATCTTAATGCTTGGAACTGTGTACGCTGGTTAAAGGAGTCACAACTGTTTGATATTGGCATATGTCTTTGTGGTAGACATTGGTCAGGTGAATCATATGATTTAGTATGTTAGATTTGACAACTGTAAACGACCCTTGCCGTGTCGTGCTTGCCATGGTTACATACGGTGAACCTTAGTAGTGCAGACTGGCAGTATCTTGCTACATTTATGTCAGATGAAGAAATTTAAGTTGTGTCAACGCTCATGTGCCAAGCGCCCCTTTAACCAATATAACTTTTCGGAGTGGCCCACTATTGCTCCTTAGTAATGCTATAAATCTATTTTAGTACGCTACCTCTGGGCTCCTGTAATTTTTCACCTTTCCCTCCATGTTGTTGGCGAAACAGTTCAAGTCTTCTTTTTGGCGGTCCAAATGGTCTGGGCCGATCAGTTGATGGAGGAATGAAGGAAGGAAGGAAACTGCCCAATGCAGTAATTTTATTTGTAACATTGTTGTGCAAAAGACAATGGGTCGGTGCCTTGGCCTTGGATTATTAAGGACTAAGTTATATACATAACATTTGTGTTAAAGTTGTTATGTTTAAAGGTTTGTTAAAGTGCTTCGCTTAATTTGCTTGTCACTTGTTAAGTGAATTGTGTTTAAGAGCGTGCCTAGCAGTATTTTCTCACATTTTGTGCTAATCAACGAAATTCATTTAATGACGTCTTAATATCTGCAAATTATTACTGGTCAGATATTGAGTGTATTTTTCACGATTTTAGCCAGCTGTGTGTCTTGAGAAATTTTATTTCTCAAATGAGATGATTAACGGTCTTACTTGTCGTGGTATTCTTAATGTTGTAAATTTAATCAATCATTCTCTTAAAGTCGTTGTTGGTTATCCTCAAGTTTTGGCACAAATTCAGGTACTAGTTCAATACGTTGATTGCCTTAATAATTGCTAAATGCCGTATGTAAAGTAAACTTCTTAATTAATATACCATTTCTCGGGATTTGTTGAAGCTAATGTTTATCTTTAAGAGATCATAATTTTAAATACATCTGTGATTGTTCAAGCTTAGTTTATGACGATGATGATGTTGTTTTGTGGGGCAGTCGACATCGAGGTCATGAGTGCCCGTACAAGTTCTCAATCGTTCAAGTCCTAATCTCACCACTTCCCGAATGATGACAAGAAGATGAGGACAACACAAACACCCAGTCCCCAAGCAGAGAAAATCCCCGTCCGCGTCGTGAGTCGAACTCGGCACCCCGTGATCCAGAGGTAACAATGGTACGCACTAGGCCACGAGCTGCGGACTCAAGCTGAGAGTGATTTGAGAAGATATTTCATATGGTCTGAATATCATAAATTTAAGCTATATAAAATTAAGCTTTCCAGTTGCTAAGTACACATTGCGTTAGAAATGTTTTTTAACTCTAATCGGTGTTGTTGTGTTACCCTTGGGTTCCCCTTCCACACCATAGCCCTTGTGCTAGCCTTTTCCTTCCCCCTGCAAACCTATTTCAATGGTAGCTGAAAGCATGGTTTGTACGTTAAGTGTTCTCGATTCTGTCTAGTCATTACGTTGCAGAAAGGTGTAGACACTGGAATTGGTCTCATGCAAGCGCGCATATGCTTTGGATTGAATTATTTGAAAACAGATCAATTAATTTATGAGCTGCAAATACGAGCGCAGTCGCCTTATGACACGGTAACAGATCTTACCGCGCGGTTACGAAATGTTTTGGACACACCGTTACATTTGACATCGGAGTGAATTGGCGAGTTAAGTCCAGCCTTGTCTCATTATTCTGGTGCTCTTCGGTGTGTGACTGATACGACTGAAAATTTACAAGATAGTGTTCCCTTGAGAACCCAGGTGAGAATGATCCAAGTGCAGATTAATTATTTTCTACATAGGCTCCGCCATTTGAAATCGTTACAGATTGGTTAGGAGGATGGCGTTCTCTTACAAATATTTTTGGATCAGGCCACTGAGTTACAAATAAATCTTAATATCTAGCATTATCAGGAGGGAGCCAAGACGGTTGAACAACGGGAGTCCACTCCACTATTACGTTCCTTTAGACACGGTGGAGCGGAACCTGTAACCGAACTTTCTGATAAGTATCGAAGGCCAACTATATTTCTGCCACACGGTTTCAAGGTGCTAGATGTTGAAGATTTAACGCGAACATTGGAAGTGGTTTGGCTGCCATTTAGGTTATAAAAACAGGCCGAATTACTGGTAAAGACGAACCCTGTGATTTTGTGGTTACTATATTTCTGGCCAGTGGTGGTTAGCGTATTATAATGAGAAAATCTTCCTTAGACAAGGAATCCTGCAAGATATAAGGAAAGGCCCAATTAGGAATAGAGTTTTTCCTCCAATTAAAAATCATTTGGTTAACAGATAATTTCACCGTGTTCAGGGCCAGAAAGAAGCTCTCTAGGAATATGCTGATACGCATTGCTATTACTGGGATAGAGATATGTGTGAGTGAACAGGAAACTACTGGGAACACCTCGGAAGGCGTTAAATCAGATGACAAGTCACGTCAAATATTCAATGAGAAGCCAGTTACCTCTGACGAATTGGATAGACTAGTACTGAACATCGTTTCTGTGCCTTTTGCCGACGAACGACGGAAGGCCGTAACGGGTGTTTTTGTTGAGTCTGCCTAAATGCCCGTCTCCGGAAACGATAGGAGTGTTCAAATCAAAAGCTGTTTCCACAGTGCGGATCCTGCTCGTTTGGTGAACCGATGTCCAGCGGCACGTAAGTTACGTCCGAACACCAGACGCCAGAGGGAAGTAGGCGTTACGAGCGATGTACGGCCTATTACAGCTCGTAACCGCATCAGGGCAACAGTTAATTCGTTTTTGCCTTTTACATGTGCCGCATGCAACGATGAACCGTTACGCACCTTAATCGATTCCGGGTGGTCTTTCATTGGATAGGATTATTTCTGGGAAGAGACCAAACAGCGAGGTCATCGGTGTCATCGGATTAGGGAAGGATGGGGGAGGAAGTCCGCCGTGCCCTTTCAAAGCAACCATCACAGCATTTGCCTGGAGCGATTTAGGGAAATCACGGAAAACCTAATTCAGGATTGCCGGACGCGGGATTGAACCGTCGTCTTTCCGAATGCGAGTACAGTGTGCTACCACTGCGCCACCTCGCTCGGTGGTCTTTCATTGATGCATTATGTTTGGTACCTTCAGAATCGTAATATCTGCATACTTCCCGCCTTGCAGCCGATCCGCGGGTATGTCGTACTGCCGATGGGCAGCTGTTACCTCTTGTGCGTCTTCGCAAGGCTAGTGTTTCTACACAGGGTTTTTCTTGCCCTTTCCGCTTTGTGGTCGCTAGACAGTTACGTGCGAAAATTACTTTCGGGTGTAAGTGGAATCAGAATACTGGTCTAAATTTGAATTACGATCATTTGAAGAGAGAATAATCTTTATGTTTTGCCCTCAGCGCCAATTTAAGTTGTGTCAGTGCATGTCGTAGCAGGGGTTAATGAGGTCATGAGCCAAGACTTCATCGTGTGGACACTAAGGCTCAGGTCTTGTGGAGGGTTCTTGATAAATTCCTTGATGTAATAACTGATAGGTTGGGCGTCACTAATAGGATGAAATACAGGATTCGTCTTACCGATGACATTCTTGTGCGTCAGGCTCCTTGTCGAGTATAGAAGATCTTGTGGCAGTTGATTGAGCAAATGGTCCAGAAAGGTGTTATTAGGCCTTATATCTCTCCCTATGCCTTACCCATGATTTTGGTACCCTAGAGCCAGGGATCGGAGTATCGACCACACATGGGTTATCGGATATCAAATAAAGTTTGTTCTTGAGACAGTCCCATTACCCAACATGCACGGCTGATTTATGTGGTTTCCTTGTGCTCGCTTCTCTTCTGTGTAGGACCTTAGGCAAACCTACCATGAAATCCTGTTGACCGAGGATTCGAAACACAGTACGGCATTTTGTACGGATTGGAATTTATTTCAATTTAATCCCGTTCCATTCGACCTATCAACAGGGGAGCGGTCCTTTACAGACTTTCGGATAACGTCTTTGCGGATTTAAATTTTAAATGTATCATTATTTAGATGATGTGGTCACCTACAGTGCCACCTTCTAAGAGCAGTTACATCATCTTGAGAAAGTCCTCCACAGCTTTCACCATGCTGAGATTAATGTTAAACCACCAAAGTTCCCTTTAGCTAAAGAGCTGATGTTCTTCCTTGGACATCTCGTCTCGGCTTGGGAAATTTGTACTGATCACGACTGTAGTGGTGTTACTGTTGAGATAACGATTTGCTATCATTCAGTAGTTTTGGTGTATTTGGGCTTCCCCAGATCCTTGTTAGTGAAAATGCAATAGCATTTCTCTCTCGGTAAGAGGTAGTAAAGATGGTTGTCATCTAATTAAATGTTGTGGAAAGGGAATACATGTGGTTTGATTATGAAGCTCAACAAGAATCTGGTATGCATATTCGAAATCTGATAAGAGTTCACAATTTTAATGGTGAAACTGCTTATAAATTTAAGACAAATTATGAATGCTGTAGGTAAATGATATCTGATAAACACATTTATAGCTCATTATGCTAAGGGTTACAATTCACAATTAATTATGAAGTACTAAAGATAAAGCATTTAGAACTAAAAATTAAGGGTATCAATAATTTCATACAACACCCACTAGGCCACTTCCCAGAAACAATTCATTTGAAAGTTTTAAAGAAAAGTTGCTTTTCACATTTATTCAATAGACAGTAAAATGGAAAGTGCATTGGACCAATTCCTAATACCAAAGATTATGATTTTGATACAATGGAGCCTAAAGAAAGAGAAGTAATTCTCAAATGGCATAGTCAAAATGTCAGACTAAATTACGTATCAAATATGAAGAAAGAAATTAATGAATACTGTATTTCTGATGTAAATATAGTAAGAAAAGGTTGCTTAGAACTATTAAAGCAGATCCTAGAAATAGGTAATATAAATCGATTCTGCTATTTAACCATTACTGAATCTTGTATGGGCTACGTAAATGTCTAAAAATTTGCCTAGAGACAGAATTGTTGTATTGGATAAAAAGATAACGTAAATTGTAGTAAAGAATCCGTAGTTTCGTTAAATAGTTTACACAATAACATTTGGAGTGCTCATAATGGTGTTTGAAGTAAATATAGGTCAAGGTAAAGTAGATGGTTTGGATTATGAAGCTGGTACTGTTTATCAATATCATAGTTCCTTTTGCTATTGCTGTAAAATAGTTTTAAGGATGAGATAATTAACAACAGAAATGAAGCATCACTGGATGACCTATATCAAAAGACTTTTGTAAGAATTAGTGAAATATGAAGTGCTGGATAAAATTTAGTACAAATACTGGAATATGACTACCTTAACTCAGCAATGTGTAAAAAACTTAACAAATTAATGCTTTTTGTGGTGGTCAAATTAACTCATCAATAATAAGAGCTAAGGCAAATTATGTTAATATACAAAAATAAGATATATCGATGTATACAGTCTTTATCAAACTGAGCATTATTGTGATTATTATCCTGAGCAACAACTTAGAAAAAAATGTGTACTGAGATACTACACTAAAAGTGGCTATGGATTTACAGAATGTAAAGCACTGGCACCTAGATGTTTATGTCACCCTGTTTTGTCAGTTCAAAAAAAGATCGATAAGAATGAAATACAGTTGTTTCTTTTGTATGTCAAATATTGGGAAGAGAAAATAAACAAATGTGACTGCAACGATTACAAAAAATTTTTATTGGTACTTGCTCGGTTTATGAAGTAAATAAAGCTATAAAAAGGATAGTCAGTTTTAGAAGTCAATTATGTGTGGGATTTTAGAAGTAAGAGCAACATGTTTTTTAAATCTTCCATGAAAGACAATATGAAAATAAAGTTAGAAACCAATAAACATAATTTTTAAACTAATTGATAGAATAAAAGTTAACCCAGGAAAGCAAGTTGTGATAAGATGTATCTTAATTACAGGGAAACTATGGGTAGCGGAAAAATGTGAGCTACACTGAATAGGTGAAAGATTTACAATTACATAAGGTATTACTGCATTACAGATTAGATAATGTACATATAAATTGTATTAATGTGCGCATCATACAGTCGAAGTACAATTTCAAAATTCTGTTACATATTTTATATGGACAGTATAGTACTCACTGACAATTGCAAAAATACTGTGGTAACTAGTTTTACACTATGTGAGTGGACAGATGAATTAGTAAATCACTGGATTATACACTGGATTTGAACTGGACCTAAGAGAAAACCACAGAAATGAATGTAGGGGAATTTATTGAAAAGTTAGTGAAGAATCTATGATAAGATTAACTGAGAATGAACTCAACTGATACATATAATTAGGGTACAAGCAGGTAACCAGAGATTTATTTACTAAAATTTTAATGAACAAGGAAAGAATGAAACAATGTTCATTACAGTACGACAGAAGAGATGTTACAGAAAATTGTATTTCAGAGCCTTATTCATATTAAAATTAATTAAATTTATTATTTAATAAGTTTCAATAAGTTGAAAGTAAGTAAATTTTCTATATCTTGTAATGTAAAAGCAAAATCTATATTAGCTATTTTCCTAAAACAATTCTCTGTTTTTAAATCACTATATTTAGATTATTTCTTTATTGGTTGAGACACTTTAAAAAATAATGCATGAGATTTGTTCCATTTTTTTAAATATCTTGATGAATTATTTATTAGAAGGAATGTCAATAATTCGCTACTTTCTTTATAGTTATAAAAAAGAGAGAATTGGACTTTTCTATTTATTCCAATATTTCTGTAATGTTTTCCTCAAATATCTCTTCTTCTCCATAATCATTAAGTTTCATACTTCTCAAATGTTCTGTAACTGAAGATGATTTGAAATAATATTGGCAAATATTGCATTTGGATTGTTTCTGTTTTGCTGTACTATTTCAGCTCAACTTAAGTATTTTGGTGAAACTGAAATTAATCTTACACATTAATCATATTTGGAAAATTTGTAATATTTAACCTAAATGAAATTTTAAATGTGTAAATGGGGTTCCAAGAAAGAAGCTCGGTAATGGAAAAGAGTTCTAATTTGTTTAAAAATATACTTACTTACAAATAAATAATTTATACTACACACTGCAGTGTCTGAATATTTAAAAACTAGATATAGTGAAAAGATTTGTATAGAACTTGATAATAAATTTAAAACTAATTTGCCAAAGAGGTATAATAACTCAGTTGGTAGTTGGGATTTGCAAGTTTCTGAATATGGAAGTATTAAACTGAGATATGAGGGAACTAAGAAATTTGAATGCAATGGTAATGAATTTCATGATCTAAACTGCATTTCTTGATTATTTAATGTTTCAGTTATCAAGTGCTTTTATTATTATTACTATTATTATATGATAACTAAATCGAAACCCTTAGCTGTTAATAGGTTTTGTTGATATACATCAATGGGAACAGCTGCAAATTTCTGCCCAAACTGGGACTCGAACCTGGGATCTCCTACTTACACAGCAGATGCTCTGTCCATATGAGCCACCTTGGGCCCAGAGGATAGTACGACTGCAGGAACTTATCCCTTGCACGCCTCCTGGGAGACCCGTATTCCCTAATGTCCACAACCTACATTTGTAATACTCCTAATAGATATCTATTCACTCATTGCTCGCGCCAGACTAAGCTGAAGAATTTAGTTATCATTTCATTCTAGAAGGAGCACGGTCATCAATGGCATCCGTTCTTTCAGGAACAGATATCATCTTCATACGTAGTCATGTACTGTTATTATAACTTTTTTAGTTGGAGCACTGCTGATGTACACGACCCTTGTGCACTGAACAGTGCCATTTACTACTGAGGGTCAATTGTAAAGTTTTGACATGTGACTGTGTCTTCCCACCTCGCCTTCGAGCCCCCCCCCCGCCCACCTCCACACCCCACACCACCACTTCCGACCGATCACTGACTCTGGTACTCATCCGCTTGTTTGGGGGGAGCTACGATCCATTACAGTTGATTGTTGCTTAGCTTTGCGACTATAATATGTGTCACAAAATTGACAATGCTGACAGTTATGAGGTGCGTATTATTAACCGCTTTTTAAACGCCCAAAAATTTCAACCCATAGAAATTTATAGTCACATAACTGAGATTTACGATAATGTGATGAACGAAGCGGCAGTTCGAAAATGGTTTAACATATTTAATGGTGTAGAGAAGAACATTAACGACAAGGATTGCTCTGGCCAGCCCTCATTGGTGACTGACCAACGCAAGTAGTGGATTGCAGCGGCCTACTATCTTACACTTCAACTACTTGCCACGCCATTAAAATAAGCGGTGCGGAATGATATCCAGTAGTGCCATCCTCCTTCACGATAATACACGTCCATATGCTGTGGGAGTAGCACAGGACTAGCTTCAGCGTTTTCAGTGGGAAATCTGTCAACATACACCGTAAACTCTGGACTTAGCCTCTAGTGGTTATTACTTAATATCCAAATTCAAAGAGTTTTTGAGCAGGCAGTGGTACTGAAGTGGTGATGAACATAAAGAAGACGTTAACGAGTGGTCCAACAATTTGGAACAACTTAATATGCAGAAGGCATATAAAAGCTGGTAAAACGGCACAAGAGTCAAAATTTGAAAGGTGGTTCTATGGGAAAGTACGTGAGTATAAAATTTTATTTAAAATACAGTTTCGTTTAATTATATAAAATAAATATTTCTATAGATAAAAAAGGTCCTTACGTTCAGGACTACCATCGTATTTTTATGTTCAATCCATTAATGGATCGGAATAAACCTCAATTTTGGGATCAGTGAAACGTACAGTTCACCGCGATCTTGATACTGATTCGAAGACTGTTGACGTAGCATAACTCATTACCACTATTGCCAGCAAGGAAGGTAAGGGCTATGACGCTATGAAGTCCTTAAAAATAAGCTGCAAACTCCGAAAACGTGTTTATTCTTGGTGTTTGCGTTAGATATAAGAAGTATATTTGAGAGCTACCTTCCCGTTGACAACGAGGATACTGGACACAGTGATCGAACTTTAATTTGAGGAGGACTCTGGCTTCTTGAAATCACCTGTGACCTTTACGAAGTATCCACCCAAACATGTGCCTCCAGTTTTTTGATAGAAAACACGTAATGTTAAAATCATAGTGGATTTAATAGGATTAAAATGAAGGGAGCGTCCGTATCAATACGCCCATTGACTCGATTTGACTAAATAACATATAATGCTAAATGTTTCAACCTCAGGTAATAGAGCATCCGACTCTATTTTGTAGCTACTCATATTAATACAATACCCCAACACTGATTAAGAAATTTAGGGACGTCATTACGTAAATTTCGATTGACCCTGCATATGCAGAGTGGATTTGATAACGGGAAGAAACCTCAGGGAAGGATATCTTATGTTATAAGGAGAAAGAAGAGTCGTACGAACATGTAGCAGGAAATCCGTTCAACTGGAGTTCCATAACTTGAGCATAGAGATAAATCTTTGACAGTGTAGGTTTCTGTGGATGAAGGCACTCATGAACACACATCAGGCAATTCAAATGCTCCGTGTATGTCGGTTGATTTTCCTGAGAGGGGACAAACGGCAAAAAATTATCCCGCAGAGCGTGGATTTGCAACCGGTGGCCAGCCACTGGCTCGAATCTGTCCAACGGAAGAGAATCCGGGTGAATATAATACGAGCGTTTTCTCACAAAAACAGGTTTTGAAGCCAAATTTACTGATGTGGCATGTCGGGAACACGGTGACAATAATATTGATCCGTCACTCGAAAAACTTTAAAGTACGGACGCTGTAGTTCTGACTTTATGCGCTAGGAGCGTTGCTGTCATGTCGTGACGCTCGCCCCACGAGGTTAGGCCTTAAGTAAGTTGCGAACCACGCCTGCGGGTTGCCGAAGGTGGTCCAACCCTGCCTTATAGGGAAAGGTGCCAGAAAGTTCATAGGGATAAATGGACAGAAACTTGTTCTGTGTGAGGTACAACCACTGGAAACCGGGCATACGTTTCTGTTATTGAAAGTACACATGGTACTGAAAATATTCTGTGTTAGTGTTTTAGCTCAATAGTCAATAGGGCATGCATTATGTTAATGCTGCAAGGTCACTATGGAGGCATTTCGTAATAATAATGCCTGCACACGTAAGTGATACAAACAGTGGCATCTATATTTGACATCACTAATGCTCTCTTGATTGTGCAGCTGGAACACTAGTACGGACAGAACATTCCCACTAGCCTTGTGCGTTCCAATGGGGTTGTCTTTCAGGTTTTTTTACAATAATTGGAAGCTTTAACGTTAAAGAAGTTTTATCTTTTATCGCCACTTACCACTGGGTATATCTTTAAAAAATTTTCTTGTGTGTGTGAAATCTTATGGGACTTAACTGCTAAGGTCATCAGTCCCTAAGCTTACACACTACCTAACCTAAATTATACTAAGGACAAACACACACACCCATGCCCGAGGGGGCATTCGAACCTCCGCCGGGACCAGCCGCACAGTCCAGGACTGCAGCGCCCAAGACCGCTCGGCTAATCCCACGCGGTGGTATATCTTCCTTGGGACGCATTTTCAGGCGTATGTTCATCACAAAAATGTTGTTACTTACCTCCTCAGGGATCACGTCCTGCAATTTCCCTATCTAGCAAAATCCCCCTATATACAGAGGGCGAGCATTGCAGGTACAAACGAAGGGACTTAGCAGAAGAGAATGAATCACTGAGATAGTTCTAATAAACCTATGGTTGAACCTACACAATCTCTTACGAATAAGTACATGAACATCTTATAACAGTCCGAAAGAATCCAAAGAACTGATTAACACATACACGCCCAGAAAAAAATTGTCGTAAGTTTCTTTTGGACCTAACTGCTGAGGTAATCGGTCCCTAATCTTACACTTTACTTAATCTAACTTAAACTGACTTACGCTAAGGACAACTCGGACACCCATGCCCAAGAGAGGACTCGAACCTCCAACGGGGGCAACCACGCGAACTGTGGCTAGACGCCTCAGACCGCGAAACTACCCCGTGCGGTGCGCGTTCCGGAATCCCATGGATGCTTCGTATGCTGTGAAACCCATCCAAAATGCATTCCCAGACTTCAAAGACGCTATTAACAGGCTGGAATACACCAAAGCTTTTAACTACTTCAACCTAAGAAATTTACAACAACATCATGTCAGGAATCCGAGAGATTATTTTACAGAGGAGTAACGACTATGTCACTTGGTTCTCAAAATCAATTTAACAATACTCAAAATCAAACGAGATCGGACTATAACTTCTTAATTCACGCCTTGCTTGCGGTCCTTCAATATAAACGAAGTCATAGAGCTAACCATTGTTGTAACACTGGCACAACTACACCTACGCGCAAGTCCTATTGGGGAAATAATTGATTTCTGGATATGTTCATTGGAATTATTTGTTTGTTTCATTGACTTTCAGTCGTCTGTTTCTTTCGTACTACCTTGTGGTGCCTATGCGTGTGATTTGTGTGTGTGTGTGTGTGTGTGTGTGTGTGTGTGTGTGTGGTGCCTATGGGTGTGATTTGTGTGTGTGTGTGTGTGTGTGTGTGTGTGTGTGTTCCCAGCATAGCAACGAAACTCCTTGGGCATGTTCAAACGAACTTAAAAGAAAAAGAAACGGCGGCATTTTCGGCTACAGATGGACCCGATCGGGACAAATCGAGCGCCATGTCATCCCCAGCGAATGGCGTCATAGAGATGCTGTGTGGAGGGGCGTGGAGTCGGTATTCCGCTCTCCCGGTCTTTGTTGTCGTATCAGACGTGGTTGCCGCAACTACTCACTCAAGTATCTCCTCAGTGGGTGTCACGAGACCGCTAACAAAGGAAAAACCCCTGCAGTGCCGGGAATCGTACGTGCCCCCATCCCCCCTCCCTCTCCGTATTTTTTACACTCGGGTAACGAGGTGGACCAACCAAACGTAAGGAGCATATGATTAAAGATATGGAATGACATCTCAAGTGATAAATATGTAGATATGATATGAATACCAGATACATAATTTTTGGTGTCACTAAGTTCTGACAGTACTCAAGAAATTGAACTACATGTTTGTTCATATAGAGCTATGTTAATTCCACTGACAATGGTTATGAGCAAAGTGACAGCTGTTTAAACCTACAGAAAGCAAAAAGGAAAACTGTTGTACGAAATTTGGACAATCAGTAGGCAGACAGTTTCAAACGATCAGAGAACGTTTCGTGAAACTTATGTCGTTTACATCTGTTCATATTTTCTGTTACTAAAATTCACAATCTACTCGACACTGTGTGGTTTCTGACGTTAAAGTTCCTTCCCTAAACAACTATAGCGTTGTGAGCGATGGAAGAGGTCAACCTGTATTAGCAATGGAATAATAACATAAAGAGTGGAACGTAGACTGGAAATACTTACGAAATAAACGGGAGATGATATCGCAGTCTAAGTGAAATGGAGCTGACAAAAGTAAAATAATCCATAAATATAAATTTAGATACTAGTAATTTCACATTTTACAGAAATTTCCTTTCCATTTCGTTTTCCACCCTCCATTTCTCGGATGGCACAACGACGGGTTTATCAGCATTTCCATAAATCACACCTAGCGACAGGTGCTGTCTTTACTTAATGAAAAGTATGATGGATTTCCCCTGCAGACGCACCATTTAGAGAGTCCGCGCTCAATTGAGAAGGAGGGATCACATAGAAAACGCCCACCCGCTGTCAGTACTCCCTATAAATCAGGCTTGTCTGTGCGGGGCAAGTAAACTCTTATCCAAACACTGTGTGTGTCTTCTGAAGATTCAGACTGTTATGCGCAGGAAGATGTGTAGTGGACCGTCAATGAAGCAACTGTGATACAGGAGAAAGATGGCGAGAGTTTGCTTCGTAATAAATTGAACTGTCTCGCTATGTCAAGGTCGATTTATGCTCTGTATCTCCACTAATGTTTAGCGTATTTGTTTCTTCTACGAATAGAACTTTGCAGTTTAATTTTCTCGTAACGAAGTCCGATTACTGTTTTGGGTTATGGAAATCATTTAGGTGCATCATATTCTATATTATCATGGTCCGCTGTCACCAGTCGTCTGCTCTCCATTGACGAATCTTCAGTTCGTAATAGAATGAATTCAAAACAAAAACAAAAAAAAATGCAGGGTAAGGTGCATTCTTTGGCGAAGCCGTCTAGTAAATCTATTCCATAATAAAAATATATAGTAATAATTTTAATAATAATAAATAAATATTCCCAATTTTTGATGTGTTCCTGCTGTTCTCACTGTAAAGTATCGCACCCCTGAAAATAAGGTTTCAAAAAATTTTAAGTTCAATCATTACGTTACACATTTATTCCTAACTTTTTTAATGGGATACATTGTACTGAAGGCACTGCGACTTCACCATATATCATTTTCGCATGTTTGATATGTAAACTTTATTGTCATTTGAAAATTGAAATAATGTTCGAAGTTTTCGCTTCATGAACTACAGAAAATACATTTCTTGAGTAGCAATAGTTAAAACAATTTTTACCGTAATATAAACCATGGAAAATAAGAAAATTATAGTGTAAAGAAATCATAATATGGAGAATTGAACGAATCATGAATGTCATAAAACCACTGTACAACTGCTGTCTGTATCACATCATAAGAGAAAAGGTTGGAACCACGATGACTACGGCTCTTGCTTGCGCATAGAGTGTTGTCACACCAAATCTGTACTCATGTAAGGCAAAATTATGCCTAGTACATTAAAATTTAAATTATTTCGTAGTAATGAACTTTAACAGTAGCAGGAAATCAGTTAGTAAAAATGGATGAATTCGCGCCACAAGCGTGAGTAATGGCCAAGTGCTGTTTTGAAGTTTCATCTCCGTAATTTGTACTTGCAGAACCAACTTGCTCAGAATATTATTCATTTCCATGCTGATATAATTTTGGATTATGTGGTTTCACATGTGTCATTTCAGTCGTTATGTTAAAGACTAGAAATTGTGTAAAATGGAACCCGAAGAGCTACATGAAATATAATTAATAGCGATAAGAGTGAATTTGCTGGTGCAGTGACAGACAGTGTAAATATTCCAGAGCCGGCCGCGGTGGTCTCGTGGTTCTAGGCGCGCAGTCCGGAACGGCGCGACTGCTACGGTCGCAGGTTCGAATCCTGCCTCGGGCATGGATGTGTGTGATGTCCTTAGGTTAGTTAGGTTTAAGCAGTTCTAAGTTCTAGGGGACTGATGACCACAGTTGTTAAGTCCCATAGTGCTCAGAGCCATTTAAATATTCCAGTTCACGCAACTGAATTACGAGCTGAGAAGAAAGTAATTAATGCTATGTTTTTTCTACTATCAGCTATATACCAGATCTAAAAACTGAAATGATGAGCAATTTGTTGGCTGCGATGAAGGAAATGTCAACAAGAATGACATCTGAAGTGTCACGTAAGCATGACGGAATTTCTTCTCAGTCAACAAGCATAATTAGCATTTTACCAAACATAAAATTACAACAAATAAAACTTGATTCATCAAAGTGTAATAACTACTAAAATTATAGCATTAAACACTCTCCGTCAGGGCTTGTCAGGTGCGATGAAAAAGTTGAGTGCTCAACAAGCAAAAAATCGAAGAGTCTGTTCGTGAACTAGGTTCAGAAATAGAAAACTGCACTGTGGAGCAAGACACAAAGAGCAAGGTTTCAGAAAGACTCTTAGGCGTGGATTTCAAACATAGAAACTCATATTAATGAAAAATAGAATTCTGAACTGAAGCTTATTGTACACGAGATAGTTACTGAAGTGTTATCATAAGGGGACACGCCCAGAAAAACAGTTAACATGAAGTTAATAATAATTAAACGGTCACAGGCAGTGATGTTCTGAAGCTGCGGAATAATGTCGTTGTCATAGATTATTAACATCCCTCAGGAGCTGAAACTCGCTAAACAGAAAGTAATTGAGTCACGATACTCTGATGTTGGAGTAGCAAACGAAAATAGTAGTTGTACTGTGTATCATGGAAGGTAAGATAATGATATAACTCACACAGGTATGTCATCTATCCTTGTATGTATAGGGTGGGGGAAGCAACAGATTTGTCACCCATTCAGTTAGATGACAGCTCAATAACATACAGGTAATTTCAAGTGTTCCCTCCACACAAAAAATGTTCTTCCTAATGCCGTGATTAAGACATGTAAAAGGGTTCTACTGAGGCCATGGACCAATTAACTAAGAGTTCATTTGACGACAGGATTCATTCGGAGCAAAGCGACCCTTTGGGCCACTGAGACTGTAGGGAATTTTTAAGATCTGGAGCACTTTCTGCGAGCCTTCTTAGCGAAGTACTGGTCTCAGAGTGTCCAGCGAAGATTCAGAAAAGGGGTCTTTAATTCTGAACCCTATAATAACACATAGGGTATCCTCTGCAAACTCTGAATATCTAACCCAAATAAAAAAAGCACTGGGCAAGCCCATAATTGTAAACGATGCGAGGGTCAGACTGGTCCGCCTGCCCAAAATCGATCTTGAACACTTTACGTCGGCGCTGGTCTCACTCGACCCCGCCAAACAAGATTCAAAATCGAATGATCGTAACAATAACAGAGTGACGTGATCCACACCACAATGCATCAAGTGGTACATCCACAGTTTGACAAAAGAGAATTAGGTTAACTACGTGACAGTTGGGGACGTCTCCCTTGCTGAATGCATAGCACACTGACCACTGTTCACGGAACTGAAATAAAAAGAAACAACATGATACTAGCTATCTCCTGGTCTATTGTTGCACTGTTAACGGGCATTGTCACGATCATAACAACAACGACAGCGACAATATGTGGAATTGGCAAACGAGAAATCATAACCAATCATTTCTGCGTGATAAGAATGATAAGTATGAGGTTGCTGTACATTTTAGACCAATAGGTGGACACAAAAGCCTGATGTGAACACCACTGAAGTGGTGGAAGAGCCACATCCTGCAAATGCAAGGGCAACAAACGAAGTAGGGCCACATCGTGACCACAGTTTTTAGCCTTTGAGTGCACTGGGTGCACTTTAAGTAATGAAATAAGTCTGTTACATTCCATCGTTGTGTCATGGTTCACCAATTTGGACTGAACGGAATGGCGATTATGTTGGGAAATAGTCTGCAAGGGTATCAACAATAGGCTGTAACCTTTTCTTCACATAAATTTTTTCTAAGAAAAAATATAAATATGTAATAAGTTTCATTATTGAACACGCCTAGTACATGAGACTGAAAAAAGTGAGACATGCGAAGTAAAGCTATCCTCAAACATGCGACTTGGTAAAATATTGCAGAATAATGAAGCATTTGAGTGTGCACCGAGACAAAGGTAAGTAAGCAAAATGTAGAAATTGCTGGGTACTTATACGCAAGAACTCCCAGACACAGAAACCTCAGTTATCCGTAATTTGAACTAAGTTTTATTTCTTATGGCACCTTGAGTTTTTCTCTAGACCCACTTGAACAGAGCAGAAATTGGATGAATGCCGTATCCGGATTGTCGTAGGTAAATACAGTGAATTATTAATTAATACTACGTTATCTTTGAAGTCTCAACCCAAGATCAAGATCCTTTTCAATAGTTTGGAAGTCTTGGTGAGAGGAAGGAATAGACAGAAAGCTGTGATCTATGGATGCTGATATGGCGATTAGTGAGGTCACGCTGCAGATTAGATTGGTCCATGGACATTTCACCTCACTTTTATGTTAAAAATACGCACAGCTGACTGCAGAAGTCACATCGAGTCCCGATAATATCCAGGAGAGATAAGGCAGCGTTTCCTAAAATCTGATAGGCTTGTTAATACTGGTTACTTTGCATATGTTAAAACTATAACTGAAGAATATTCTGGAACTCTTCGGGAAGGGCTGTATGCAGAACATGTAAGAAGTGACATAATTGTAGGAGGTGGGATACATCACTGTGACAGCTCCATAAGCCCATTAAACATTATGAATAATTAAAATTTAGCTAGTAAAGAGTATTACAACTCCTAATTCGTCAAAGATGGCTCCTTTACATGTTCTTTTGTGATTTCTTTTGGTGTCAGGTTTATAGTCTCAAAGGGGAGAATGAGACGTGGTTGTTGGTTTTGTAGATTGCAAGGTCTGACTTGGTGCTATGATGGTGCGAATTCGACACGTCACCAAACCAGTCGCTTTGCCAAAGTTAATAGGCTTTTAAGTAGCTGAAAGATAAAGAAAATGCGAATAAATCATTAGAAAGGTGATTTTATCTAATGTCTATTAAATAAAGCATAACGGAACCAAAATGTCAGCATTATTATTACTAAATGTACAAGTAATAAAAATTCATCTTCACATGAAGAAGTACAGAAGATAAGAGGCAATGGTTGCGAGTCCTTTAGTGCCACAATCACTTAATATAACGAGTCCAAATTGCAAATATTTTATTTTTCGTTCTATGACGTATTTTCAAATCAACATAACAAAGTCAGAAATGGCATTTCCGAATACGTCAAAAATGTGAAATTTACATTTACAGTGCATACAGAAAAAGCCGGGAGATACGGGAAGATTTCAATTAGATTACATCATGGTCAGACAGAGATTCCGAAATCAGATACTGTATTGTAAGGCGTACCCAGGAGCAGATATAGACTCAGATCACAATATAGTAGTGATGAAGAGTAGGCTGAAGTTCAAGACATTAGTCAGGAAGAATCAATACGCAAAGAAGTGGGATACGGAAGTACTAAGGAATGACGAGATACGTTTGAAGTTCTCTAACGCTATAGATACAGCAATAAGGAATAGCGCAATAGGCAGTACAGTTGAAGAGGAATAAGCATCTCTAAAAAGGGCCATCACAGAAGTTGAGAAGGAAAACATAGGTACAAAGAAGGTAGCTGCGAAGAAACCATGGGTAACAGAAGAAATACTTCAGTGGTATAAAGAAAGGAGGAAGTACAAACATGTTCCGGGAAAATCAGGAATACAGAAATACAAGTCGCTGAGGAATGAAATAAATAGGAAGTGCAGGGAAGCTAAGACGAAATGGCTGCAGGAAAAATGTGAAGACATCGAAAAAGATATGATTGTCGGAAGGACAGACTCGGCATACAGGAAAGTCAAAACAACCTTTGGTGACATTAAAAGCAACGCTGGTAACATTAAGAGTGCAACGGGAATTGCACTGTTAAATGCAGAGGAGAGAGCAGATAGGTGGAAAGAATACATTGAGATTCTCTAAGAGGGTGAAGATTTGTCTGAGGTGATAGAAGAAGAAACGGGAGTCGATTTAGAAGAGATAGTGGATCCAGTATTAGACTCGGAATTTAAAAGAGCTTTGGAGGACTTACGGTCAAATAACGCAGAAGAGATAGATACCATTCCATCAGAATTTCTAAAATCATTGGGTGAAGTGGCAGCAAAACGACTATTCACGTTGGTGTGCAGAATATATGAGTCTGGCGATATACCATCTGACTTTCGGAAAAGCATCATCCACACAATTCCGAAGACGGCAAGAGCTGACAAGTGCGAGAATTATCGCACAATCAGCTTAACAGCTCATGCATCGAAGCTGCTTACAAGAATAATATACAGAAGAATGGAAAAGAAAATTGAGAATGCGCTAGGTGACGATCAGTTTGGCTTTAGGAAAAGTAAAGGGACGAGAGAGGCAATTCTGACGTTACGGCTAATAATGGAAGCAAGGCTAAAGAAAAATCAAGACACTTTCATAGGATTTGTCGACTTGGAAAAAACGTTCGACAGTACAAAATGTTGCAAGCTGTTCGAGATTCTGAAAAATGTAGGGGTAAGCTATAGGGAGAGACGGGTCATATATAATATGTACAACAACCAAGAGGGAATAATAAGAGTGGACGATCAAGAACGAAGTGCTTGTATTAAGAAGGGTGTAAGACAAGGCTGTAGCCTTTCGCCCCTACTCTTCAATCTGTACATCGAGGAAGCAATGATGTAAATAAAAGAAAGGTTCAGGAGCAGAATTAAAATACAAGGTGATAGGATATCAATGATACGATTCGCTGATGACATTGCTATCCTGAGTGAAAGTGAAGAAGAATAAAATGATCAGCTGAACGGAATGAACAGTCTAATGAGTACACAGTATGGTTCGAGAGTAAATCGGAGAAAGACGAAGGTAATGAGAAGTAGTAGAAATGAGAACAGCGAGAAACTTAACATCAGGATTGATGGTCACGAAGTCAATGAAGTTAAGGGATTCTGCTACCTAGGCAGTAAAATAACCAATGACGGACGGAGCTAGGAGGACATCAAAAGCAGACTCGCTATGGCAAAAAAGGCATTTCTGGCCAAGAGAAGTCTACTAATATCAAATACCGGCCTTAATTTGAGGAAGAAATTTCTGAGGATGTACGTCTGGAGTACATAATTGTATGGTAGTGAAACATGGGCTGTGGGAAAACCGGAACAGAAGAGAATCGATCATTTGAGATGTGGTGCTATAGACGAATGTTGAAAATTAGGTGGACTGATAAGGTAAGGAATGAGGTGGTTTTACGCAGAATCGGAGAGGAAGGGAATATGTGGAAAACACTGATAAGGAGAAGGGACAGGATGATAGGACATCTGCTAAGATATGAGGGAATGACTTCCATGGTACTAGAGGGAGCTGTAGAGGGCAAAAACTGTAGAGGAAGACAGAGATTGGAATACGTCAAGCAAATAATTGAGGACGTAGGTAGCAAGTGCTACTCTGAGATGAAGAGGTTAGCACAGGAAAGGAACTCGTGGCGGGCCGCATCAAACCAGTCAGTAGACTGATGACAAAAAAAAAAAAAACAGAACTACCTGTAGTTGATACAGTACACTCCTACTTCTGGTCAGTTGCAGATTAAGTGGCATATGATGCTGTAGGGGGGTTTGGTTAAATACAGAGGAACAGTTAAGAATTGCGCAGGGGGAGGATATCCATAGTCTTTCTGGTGGTTCTTTGCCGATAGTTTCGTCAAAGCGGTAGCTCATTTTCATTTAGAAATAGAGGGCAATGTGCTAGATCTTTGAATTTCGAACTTTAACTTTTTCCTGTAAATGCAAGAATACTATTTGACGAGGAGATGGGAAACCGTAATAAATTCTTAACGAATTTATAAAATGTTTCAGCTAAGGAACGATGTTTTTTCACCTCCCCTTTGTTGAAGAGTGCATTCTATACTAAGAAACAGTAATTGTGTCACTTGTCGTAGGCAGAGTAACAGAGTTCGCACTATGTCCACTTGTATATGACACTCGGAAAGTAATGGAGAAGGTGGTTTAGCAATGATACTCAACCTTAGAAACATGATGCTCTGTCGTTGGCTGATAGCATGATGAGATAGACACGATGAGCCTTTTGTTTACGTCACAATTCGTCGAGAGAGGTTGTTTGGACCTCGAGTAATTGAGTGAAATGCGTTGAAGTTACAGAAAATCTGGTAAAATTAGGAAAATTGATTGAAAATACTTAAGACAGATGAAAATAAGTCTCTGATCTATAGATTTAAGTCCTACAGAATACCCCCTTCTTTCACATGTGGTTACCCACTGAAAGTCATAAAAATGAAAGACTCAGTGTCCTAAGATATGGGTGTTAAGTTGGCTTGCACCTAGTAGACGTAAACTACCATAATTTAGCTGTGTGCAATATGCAAAACCAATGCGAGCAATCAAAGCTGTCGGTGTCGTCGATAAATGGAACAGTGAGACTTCTGTTGCCCCCTCACTGTGGAAGTTGAGATTAAATGTAGAGGTCTTCACCTTTGTATAGCTGTTTCGAAACACTCACAATGCCCCAGACTCCACCTTTGTCCTTTATTTCAACCATTTTGTGTGTTGTGCGAGCTGGTTCGTTTACACCACGCCACATTAAGCTTTCTGTGTGTCAGTTGAGCGAAACGTGTTAATGTCAGTTGAGTACCTGACACAGACCTCCAAGTCAAAGCAGAAGAAAAGAAATGTATGGATGTATACACAGCAGTAGTCAGACACTGCATCGATGTTCTAGAGGAATAACTATGTATCAAACTGGTTATGAAACAACAGCTCAAGAACCCTCTATTGTTATTTATCGTTCGTTGGATATGGTCTTCCTCTGGTACAGGCGACAAACTTTACACATGTCCATGGAAGCGACTTCGATCACTGGGCACCTACTCCACTGGACCAATAAATGTATATTTAACGGGATCATCACCACACACTGTCAATGTCAGCATCTTTACACTATCGTATATCTGGCGTGGTAATCACAGGAATATGATAAAGGAGATTGTCACATGTCAGGGGGATTTTTATAGACTCTCATTCGATATCGATGGATTGCAGGTGTTATGCTTGTGAACTTTGTGAAGAGTGTGTCAGAACCCTCCATTACATAAAATAATATAGTCAACTTTACACTATTCTTTGCATTGTGTAAATAGACTTAATTAATGAAATCCATTCTCAAAAATTATTTCGTAATTGAAAGCAGACAAGCAAACTCCTTTTCATTAAATTCGTTCTTAGTAACAATAAGTTTTAGCCACTGCTGCCTCGGAACTGATTGTAGATACGTTATAGTACTTTGTTTTTCAGCACTAATTGTGTATTATTGTCCATCTGTGTTAATTATAAGCCAACAGCCTTGCCGCAGTGGTAACACCAGTTCCCTTCAGGTCACCGACGTTAAACGTAGTCGGGCTTGGCTAGCACTTGGATGGGTGACGTTCTGGTCTGCCGAGCGCTGTTAGCTAGTGGGGGTGCACTCAGCCCTTGTGAGGCAAACTGAGGAGCTACTTGACTGAGTAGTAGCGGCTCCGGTCTCGTAAACTGTCATACGGCCAGGAGAGCGGTGTGCTGATCACATGCCCCTCAATATCCGCATCCAGTGCCGCCTGTAGGCTTAGGATGACAAGGTGGCTGGTCGGTACGTTGGGCCTTCCAACGCCTGTTTGGACGAAGTTTAGTTTATCTTCTGGTAAACCTTCCGGGATGTAAGGTCGTGGTCCATGAAACTCCTCAGCTTCTAACGTTTCGTCCAGAGCTGCGCTGGACATCTTCAGAGGGGTGTTTCTCCTCCGGTGAGTCTTGCCGACTGACGGGTCGGACGTCTGAGAGCGACTTATGTATCGTAGAAAGTGGGCGTGACCAGAGTTACACATGATATGCAGAGATAACCTTTGTCAGAGATAAAACTTAACTATCGATCGTAATCTCGTCACGGATAAAACTGTCTAGCAATTCTGTAGTGCTACTGTCCAAATATCATTAAGTTTCGTGGTCTCTTCTTTACGATTAAAATTATCCCTATGTTTATATATTTCAATTGCTTCTCTACAAAGCCGTGGGTAATAGTTCGTCGTAGTAGATAAAATTTTTGTTTCGGAAAACTTCACTTGATGATTTCCTGGCTGAAAAGCGTGTTCTGCTACAGCCGATTTATCTGTTTTTCTAATCGGCAAAGACTTCTGTGTTCTTTTAACCGTGTATTTACGCTTCTTTTTGTTGTTCCAACATAAACTTTACTACATGTACACGGAATTTTATATACGCCACTGGCTGATAGAGGAGCGCGTTTATCTTTTACAGACCGAAGAACATGACAAATTTTCTTCGTTGTTCTAAAAACAGGTCTAATATCATGTTTACTTAAAATCTTTCCAATCTGATCCGTTACTTTCTTTATAAAAGGGAGAGAGACTGTATTCTTCCATCGTTTTTCGGACTTGTCCTTAAGCTTTTGTTTGGGTTTAGAATTCTGCTTACTTCTTTCTTTGAGTAGCATACTCCCACTCCCATAAACCCACTTTCTACGATACATAAGTCGCTCTCAGACGTCCGACCCGTCAGTCGTCAAGACTCACCGGAGGAGAAACACCCCTCTGAAGATGTCCAGCGCAGCTCTGGACGAAACGTTAGGAGCTGAAGAGTTTCATGGACCACGACCTTACATCCCGGAAGGTTTACCAGAAGATATGTAATCCGGTCGTGAAAGCTTTCATACTATGAAGTTTAGTTTAGTTTATGTTAACTATAAAAGCATTTCCCGATTCGTTGTTGAGGACTAAGAGTTACAATCATCATTATTTTGCATCTGAAGTTATTGATGCTAAGTGACAGGCAATTCCCTCCTCCACCTGCCACTGTGGCTTTAGAGTATTTCCATACCAGCAGTCGTAGGACATCGGAAATTCACTGAAAATACCAGCCATTTTTCTCATGTGTTGCACAGTGCTTCGAATTCTAGGAGAATCTTTCAGGTAGCCGATGTGCTGTGTGTCTATAGTTTCTTTTTTTTATTTCACCTACTATGTTTCCTTCTCTGATTATTACTAACGATGGCTGACAACACGAGAGCGGACAGTCGCATTGGGGACCTAAGGGAACTTCAAAATGCTGACACCACTAACGACGATATTATCTCTGCAGAATATTCACAGCCTTCAGTGACTGAAGCGGAAAATGATCGCACAGATGATGAGACAAAAGTTTCAACTGCTGAGCCTCCCGAAACGATCAGGCAGGGATCAGAAATGCAGTTGACCAAACAGTGTCGCCCCCTCGTCAGGTGAACAGCATGTGTTGGGCAGCCTTCGTGATCCCATGTGTTGCGAGTATTCTCAGAGTTTGTGGAAGATTCAAGTGTTTGCGCTGGACAATTATCAATTATTCCCCCCCCCCCCCCCCCACTACTCCTCTCCCCCCCACCCCTACTAAATTGACCGGTTGACTGTTTGTACTGCCATTCTACACATTTCTCGTCATTATTTAGTTGAGAGAACATCGGTTGTGATGTGTTGCTTGTTCCGAAATGGTGAAACGCAGGTAGAAGATATAACTGCCGGATCTCTAGACTTGAGGAACACATACAATAACGAGTATTAAAAGCTTAGTACAAGGATGCTCAGGATCCTGTTACATCTTTGACATCAGTATCCGTTAGAAAATACCAGTGGATTTACCAGGTTCCCTTATTTTCGAAATTACACCTAAAATCTTCGCAGACGAGATAAGTTTCTAGTTACTTAGTGGTTTGAAGCACGTCCAACATAATGGCCTCGCTAAAGTTTTGGCTTTCTAGAGATATAATTTCCACACTTTATCTTCGTAATTACACTGTGCAAGTGATAAGCAGTATGGTGTTATGTGTTTGATATCAAGAACAGTCGCGTAAATATTATGTCGCAAAACAAGTGAAAATTCATGAAATTGTGGAAGTTTTGTAAGCTACTTGATGATTTCGGCAATCAAGTGTCACAAATACCCCATTTTGTAAATTCGGATATGGCAGCTGATATCAGTTTCGAGACTGGTAAATTAATTCACAATTGACGAAGCAATTCTCATCGACAGATCGCAGATGGTAAATGTTCCAGTAATCCCAAAGTTGGAGATGATCGCATTTCAGAAACCACGGCAGTAAACACGCAGTAAGAGCAATAAAATGTTACATCATCAAGATTCTTAATACTTTTACTTTTTAAATCACTTTTGAACCAAATGGAAACTTTTTCACACTCATTTATCTTACGATGCTTCCCAATCCTCAAATCCAAAATCATACTAGAAACGATATATGAATGACTCATAACTTTGCAAAAAACCTTTCCAGTTCGTAATATACAGTAACAAATCACCTCACGACTATTGAAACTCTCAAGACCAGGAACCGTATCTGCATGAGAACAACGAACTACAGCAGCAATTAACCAAGCGTTGCCATGTTGCTCGTTACCACTTTTAGTCACAGTAAAGTTCAACACACAACCGACCAACGATGACGGTCCCTGCAAAATAACTTGCGATCCTACTGCAAACGATGTAGCTACTGACCCATTATCAGTAGCTTTATGAACAGGAGGCCGTCGCATATAATGACGACAAGGCATCACGAACATAACAGCTCGGTCCAGAACTCTCACTCGAAAAATAACACAGTCATCCCGGTGTTGCACTGATAACGGACTGCATTAAGAGTTTTGGTGTTGTAAAGTTTTATTGCTGTAATTAAATATTAAAGTTTAATAAACCCACTCGTTTTTAGTCGGTTGTGTGTTGAACTTAAATGCGACTAGAAGTGGTGACGAGAAACATGGTAATGGTTGGTTAATTGCTGTTGTTGTGCGTTGTTCTGATGCTAAGAAGGTTCTTAGTCCTGAGAGTTTCAGCAGTCATGATGTGATTTGTTAGAGTACATTTCAGATCGGAGAGGTTTTTAACAAAGATACCGTTGTTGGGTACCGTTATCGGATGTCCTTGTGCTGTGGGAGCCAGCCCGTCCTTAGTACACGATTTCGAAGAGTGGCTGCAGTCCGCAAAGGACTCTCTGACCGCGCGTCAGGCCAGAATGCGCAGGGGCAGTTGCGTCATTATCATTGGCCTTTGTAAATGACCGACCGATTTCGCGGGTAATATCGAGTGCTGCAACTATGTACTGTGCATGTGCTTTTGTTTATGGGATCCGTTTGTCTTCAGAGTATATGAGTGTCTGGTAGTCGATAACTCCACGCAGGATGCAGAAGTGATGATTTTGTAAGTTGCCAGATACGAATTGTGTATACTACAATGATGCGGTACGATGGTACAATCGTTTGGGGTGATACAGCCTGGTCGGAGGTCTGTTTCACGCTGTACAATTCAAACTTATGTCGACAGTAGCAGAACAGTGTAACTGAGTAAGTGTCTTTGGCAATACTTTTCGTATTTTCTGATCTGTAGATCATTTTTGCAGCGTTTACCTGTCAGTGCAATATCTGTAAGTTTTTCGGCCTGTTCGAAAAGATTTTCCGCTGAAATTATCGTAATTTGTTTGTCTGAAGAAAGTGGCGGACAGTGCTCCTACACCAGCAGCAGCAATTGGCGGACAAATACAGTAAGAACCAGTCAGAACTCTCAATCCACATGAACTTCCAAGACGGGCATCTTAATGTATCCTTTGTGGTGGGCAAAGGACTCTCCAGAATGCTTCGAACGAGATAGGGACAAAACAAGGTATCTGCAGAGTGTTCCATGAGGTCGAAGAGTCACACGATGTCTCCTTTGTTCGAGTGTTCAGAGACAAGTTCAGGTAGAGAAGCCTCCTCTGGTTCAGACTGTCCTTCACCTGCCATTGTGGCTTTAGAGTATTTCCATACCAGCACTTGTAGGACATAGAAAAATCACTGAAAATACCAGCCATTTTTCTCATCTCTAGCACCGTGCTTCGAATTCTAGGAGAATCTATCAGATATCTGATGTACTGTGTGTCTATTTTTTGTTTTCACAACTCGTTGAGGGTTTTAAAAAGTGCCATGAGCTTTTAGATATATAATACAGCTGGGTAAGCTTCCGCAGCCAGAGTCAGTCGACATAAAAGTTTTCTGGGTAAGGTACGGCGTCATATTGTATACAGCAGTAATTTTATACAATATGCCGCGGTATCATACTCAGAAAACTTTTAGGTCGACTTTTAGATATGTAATTGTTCTGATTTTTCCCATCTGTGCTTAGACACTAGCATGCTTCGAAAACTGAACGAAATAATGAAGAAGTATCTTAACAGTCCTGACCTCAGCATAATACATAAACAAAACCACTCATTATTTCAGAAAAGTGATGGACACCACAGCAGCTGTAGGACTCAGAACTCTTTTCCTATCTGACTCTGCCTTCAAACAACCAGCTGAAACTAGAAGACTGGTGAACGTTCTATTTAGATTTACATACATATTTATTTATTTCGAGTTTCAGTAGAATAGTGCGCTCTTTGTAGAATTCGAGTCTGCCTACTATTAGCTTCGAGAGGTACTGTGAATTTTTTTTCCACCAGTTGTGTGACACCATCAATTTCAATCTGTACTATTATTTTAGAAATAAAAAACTGAATTAAATCCGTCCTTGTAAACTATATAAATAAATTATATTCCGCATTGACTTGGCTCCTGGAAATTGTTTAGATAAACAATATCCCCAAAAACTGTTGAATGCAATGTTGTTGACAATATATTAACCTACTGTCGTGTAATCCTACCAATAGTACATCCAGGACTGACTGAGTGATTTTTCCCGCAATTTCCAGTGTTGTGGGCGGAGAGGGGGGGGGCGGAGGTGGGTGGCGTCAGAGGAGAGTAGATAAACGGAGGTAGCCCAACTGCTCCATTTTCCCACTAAAATTTAAATTTCCCACCTTTCTTTCTGGGTAATGGGAGGGTTGGGGGAGGGATTTCCCAGAGGTGTGGAAGGTAATGAGACACCTGCCTACCAGCGAAAATCTTTGAAGTGATCAAAGAGTGGGGACGGGATACTTATTATAATTAATAAATTTGTGTAATTAATTTGGCATCAAATGTGCACATTTACCCTTCTGATACTTACGTCTGCATGTTGAGCCGCTGAGATAGCAATCCTATATTTGGGAGAGGATGTGGTTCGAATCCATCTGCCAGCTACCTTGAAAATTGTTTCAGTGGTCTCCCATTTTCAGAGTAGGCAAATGCTCGGGTTCGTCCCTTACTAGTTTAGGTCACGGTCAGGTCCTTCCGAATACCATTATTTCCTGACAAATTCCAATTCCCTTAAAGATACGGCCCCTCTGCTTAAATGAAAGGAGCTGCATTGACAGCAGGCCGAGTATCTCTTCCCAAACTCGCAGCACTAAAAGCCGAATGAGAAGTAACGTTAACCCAACTTCTCCTCATCTGGACTCAAGTATTTGCCTGCTGGGACATTCTGTAACGCATAAAATTATCTGTCTTACACTGCAAGATGAGATAGACACATACATAAATGAGGAAATCTGGGAAAGTGAGAAGTTAAATAATTCCAGACCCTTTGCATTTTCGCCACCAAAAATTGTTATCATTCTATGTCGAACAGACATTTCCTTATTTCGAAATCCTGTCGGTAATCATTACATTGTCCCAATTAATTTGCACTCGTCCATGTCTGACGACTTCCTCAGTTCAAATCCAGACTTGAAGAAGAAGAGTGCCAAGGAACCTTGGACACTGAAGGGAGACTGGAGCATGACTGCTTCTTAGTGGTTTGTCGAAAAACTGGACTCCTAAATAACGAGATATCATTATCTAGTAAATTTGTGGGAACTTTCAGAATAAGTGAAATACATGAGTCTTCTTAAGGTCCCCTTTAACAAATCAATCCCATCTCCCCTGTGACAAAATCCTGGCCACGTCCGTGGATCATTGCCTACCGCAATATTCCATCTCTCCTAAAATACACTATATTATGAACAGTAACTCCCATTGTTCGGAAAACGCAAAAAAGCAATATTAACTTCAAATTGTACTGTGACAGATTGTGTATTATACCACTGTATCACTATGTTATCTACTAGTTGTGAATTAAGTACGCGCCTTGACTAGTGGAGCGTGAAAGATATTTCAATCTCGCAAAGACAAATCACAAGACCTCAAACGAATAAATTTCAGTGCTTTAAATTGTGTCACTAACTGTAACTTGATTATTATTTGTCTTTCCAAGGAACTATAATTATCAAACTTTTACTGTATGAGGTGTAGTTAGTTACACCAATCTGGTAACGAAAATGTTACTTGTATAGTGAACATCTGAAGGCCTCGTCGTAGTCTTCTCAGGTTTTCTATCGACTCTTATACTATCGGGGTGTGGGGAGTGTGTGACTTTATCTAAGCAGACCTGAGCTCAGTCAAAATTCCAGCTGTTCACACTAAACCATGAAACCTAATGTTCTACTAAGAAAATGCGAATATGTGACGATTACCATGTTTAAACAAATGTCGTAATGAGAAGATTACCTCTTCTGCCTTAGTTAAACGAAACTTCTTACAAATCCTCGAAACTCTTTTTGAGGAAACAACTTCATATAATTATGAAATTACTTCGGCTATGTACCGACACTGTATTCGAAGAACAGCCCTTGAATAATATGGTTAAATTTCTCTTCAACATCAGTAACGAACGCCGTCCTAGACATTCTAGTGGTCATTGTAATAAACTGAAATATCTTGCTGTGTCTATAATCAAACTGTAATCTGAATCTCTACTAATGTTTAGTAATCCCTGCGGCAGTTCCGTTTTCGATTTCATAAAGTAGCTGTGGCATTCTCTCACTAATGTCTCTTGTCTTCCGTCCTCCTTCATGTAAAACGCATTTCTTTCATATTTCTAACTTTAGTAAAAACAGAGATGATACTTTTCACTGATGCTTTTATTTAGCACGTATTTGGTTAAAATCACCTTCCTAATGATTTACTGACATTTTATTTATCTTTCAGCTATTTAACTGCATAGTACTTTGGCTAGCGATTGGTTTGGTGACATGTCGAATTCGCACCATCCTTGCACCATCCCATATATACTAGTGATTTCTACAAGTCAGACGTTGCACTCTACAAATCCAATAAACACGTCTGGTTCTCCCCAATGATACTCTAAACCTGACACCAAAGGAACTCAGAAAAAACTGCGTATAAAAGAGCCATCTTCGACCAAGTAGGAGTTCTAATAATCTTTACTAGCGAAATTTTAATTTTTGATAATGTTTAATGTTCTTCTGCAACTGTCACCGTGATGTATCCCACCTCCAAACAATTAGGACACTTCTTACATATTCTGCATACCGTCCTTCCAGAACAGATACAGAATATATTTTAGTTATTGTTTCAACGTTTTCAACGTAATCAATATGAACAAGCCTATCAGGTTCCTACTCAGCTTATTCTGCGACAGTACAATAAGGCATACTACAGTATGCTGTTATACTTATTTTTTGTTTATGTTTTAAAAGCTATCTTTCATTACATATTCCTCAATACATTCTCTGGTGACGACCAGTCTGCAGCCACACACACACACACACACACACACACACACACACACACACACACGTGATGGTCGTGTGGCAAGACGATGCTGGTGGTCGAATTTCTGTGTACGCATGATATTGTTACTGTCGCGATATACTGCCCGCCACACAGTTCAGTAAACAACAGACTCTCGCACTCACGGATGGTAAAATCTGCTTGGCCACTCACTACATTTAATTTGGGATGGGACACAAACTTCCTCTCACCTGACTGGCGAACCAGTAGTAGTACGATTTTATTCGGATGAAGTGAACTGCGCATCTATCTCAGGTGATGCAAAGAGAAACTGAGATGTGAAAAACGAAAAAACATTCATGTGCTATGCTCCGAGAAGTCTATTGTTTGGCAGGCTCTGAGATGAGCAGTCTTTGAGACGCTACCGCTGGTGGTCCCAACACTGGCGGGAGACTCAGAGTGGAACAGACTTCGAGTCTCTAGGAGCAGTCTCATGTGTACAGACGCTGTCTCCACCCTCGTTACTGTACATAAGAGAGATGGGGGCATGTACGCGATGATTGATTCATGAACTTTAAACAAGATTGTCAGTAGCCAAGAGGGCTGACTCGACTATTTGGATGAAATATTTCAAAAAATCCATAATGCACGGTATCCAACCAGCCTTGATATGGAGACGTAATACTGGCAAATACCTATAAAAACAGAATCCCGCAGATGTACTGCATTCCTATTCGGCAACAAGTGTTACCAGTACAAAATTGTCCCCCCTCGTCGTAACAGATCCGTTTCAGTCTTTATTGGAGCCTGAGATTCTATATTAGGACGGGAGCTAAGTGTTGGATTCATAGTATACTTAGACGACTTGTTGACTGCCACAGAAAAGCAGCAAGTATATTCTGAGGTATTAAACAAAGTCTGGTCTGCTAGTGAAGGGAACATTACAACTGAATGAATCTGAGTTTGTTAAAATAGAGACAAAATTCCTGGGACATATCACTACCCCTTGCGGGACTGGCAAGGAATCAGGGAAATTAATTGCAACTGTAAAATGCCCTCCACCCAAGAAGAAAAATCAGCTTAAGGCATTTCTTGGTCATTGTGAATTCTATCGCAATACTGGGAAGGGCCAAGCCCTTAATAGTCCTCATTTAAACAACCTGCTTAGAGAAAATAGTGATTTTACTTGGACCAAATAATGTCGAGATTATTCTGAAACATTAAAAAGTGAACTGTTGAGAAATAATGTTTTACACCATCTCATACTGACTGTTTCTCATGCTTGCGAATACCAGTGCATAAGGAATTGGGCAAAGGTCGCAAAACTATAGCACCTGTAAATAGGACCATGACTAAACAAGAAACGAGGTAAACAGTATTAGAGAAAGAAGTCTTAGCCATCACAAGGGGTTTGAAAAAAATCCGAAAGTATTTATGGGTGTTTAAATCAGTTATTCATACTGACCATCACACACGAAGTTTCTGGAGGATCGCCATCTATTAAATGGAAGATTAAACCACAGGGCTTTGCATCTTCAACAGTTCGATTACGAGATCTGTTACGTTAAGGACACTGATGAGTACTTAGCAGCTTCTTAATCTAGACCCAAATGGTGCGATGCAGCCATTACTTTCCAACAGTGGTTCACTAATGAAGTAGCTAGGAAAAAGGAAACTGATCATCTTTGTAAAAGCATAAGACAATGCCAAAAGGAAGATGAAGTTTGGAAATCAGTGAAACTTAATTTTCATCGTGTAAATCACCCTCACATTGCTACATATTACATGATCTCTAAAAGACTTTTGTGTAAAAGGAAAGATATTGATGGAGAGGATTCGAAAGTGTGTTGGCCATCTCAAATCGGGACTGAGGTGACAGATTACTTTTACTTTGCATTAGGGCACAGATGACTTAAGAAATGTATTGAAAAACTTTAAAGTCTGATAGTGATCACCAGTAACATGATTGAGAAGGTGTCTGACCCAGTAAAGTAGTGTGACGTTAGCCAAAGAGCAAAAGTGGTCAGTAGAACTAATAAGCGTCAAGTGCGAATCCACATTGCTGAAATCACTGCTCATGGATTCGCACAATACCCCGCTGAAGACTTCAGGGGTTAGTACATATGTTTTAGTAGTGTTAGAAGTGTTTTCTAACTAATGTAAATTATTTCACTATCAAAAAGAGGATGGCTAAACAGTAATCAGAATCAGTGGTAGCGGACAATGGGCCCCAATTTATTTCAAAAATCTGGAAACAGCCAAGGGAGCCGCACAGAGTCGAAGTAAAAGATATTTCGGCCTACCATGTAGCCAGTATTCCAGTAGAACGCTGTATGGGTGAACTAGGTAGATTTTGTAGAACCTGTTACCTTCACAAGCATAGGCTGTGGGGAGATTCGTTTCGGATTCTGAATTCATGAATTACCACCATCATGAATGCATGACATTTACACCAGAAGAAATGCTGCTAAATAACAGAAGCATAATAGTGAAGGCCTTAGAATTTGCACCATGTTTAGATCTTTGGCTGAATACGAAAAAGAAAAACATGGGGGAAAGAATGAAACACAAAGCAGAAGACACATCTAAGACATATGAGGAGAACCTCAATGTAACGAAGTTTAATGTGAGAGATATTGTTTTCATCGAAACCCAGGAGAAACGAAGCTGGCTAAACGAAAGAATTTCAAAAGTCAAGAATATTTACAGTGGGCAGTTTGAAGTACAATGAACTCCTCACAGTGCTGCATACTATCTGGTGTATTCAAAATTAAAGAAACTATTAGGTGTCCATAAAATATTGCACCTGCAATTTCATGTCCACAGAATGAAATAAAGAGGAGTACTTTGTAAGAACGACCATCTGAATGATGTGTACAGAATTACAAACTGTTTTTGTAACCAAGTACTACGGTGTTGTGAAAAAATGTTATTATAATCTAGCTAATATGTGTCTATAATTACCATATTTTTATGATCTAATTTTCTACGTAATGAAATGGACGTTCCGTAAAATGGAATGATGACTGAAGGACTGTACTGCATAGTGAGCTGGAGATTCGTAAGGGTAATGCCTAAACCTAAATCATCAAAAGTGAAAAATGAACTGCTGCCAATATTAAGAAATGGAAGGATATTACTCTGATAAGTGCATACAGAAAGATGTGTTACAAATTGACTGCCAAAAGACTCAGATGGCAGTCAATTGCGATTCCTGTGGACTGGATTAAATAAGGAAGGGACAGTGGAATTTTTACCCTTATACCAAATTACATGTGTGTTCTTTTGCTAAACTGTGCTTTTGTTTAGTCCCTGGCAGTTTCTAGTGAAGAACAATATGTATAAAATGTAATGTAAATAATTTTATCTAGACATCTACATTATGTATTCTCTTGCATTTATGTAGTGTGTTTTCTCTTGCATATATGTATACTTCATGTGTATATATCCAATTTTTCATAAAGTTTTAGGTGTCAAGGAAACTCATTAGCAGGATGATACGGTTTGGGAAATCTAATTGATGACATACTTACGTAAATTTGATTATATAGCGCTGTTTCTAATATTATATAGGTAAAGTTTATGCTGTTTAAATAAATTTAAATTTTTTTCTTCGCTCAACAGCGTTTGAAATATTATGGATGTTTCGCTGCATAAATCCGCTAGGAGGCTTTGTATCAAAGTCAGTCGGTGGCTAGTTTGCAAATTGTTCGCATCTTGTGTGCTGAACGATGCTAGGAAAGTAGCAAGATTGCTTGATACTGGTTCAGGTGTGGAAGAGTGGTGTCTGTTTATCCATCGAATATATTGGTCGGTTCTGAGCAACAAAGATCTGGCGCCAAGAGGAAAATCTTCAGAATTTTTATACAGCAACAGCCACAAGCGTTTGGCTCCTTTATTTAGCATCAGCAGCTCGTCACCACCACCATCTGCATCTCAAGTAAATAATTAGCACTATATTTACTCCCTTGGACATGTTATTTTGGTTCTTTACTAATATTAATTTGTTTTTATTCAATTTTGTGAAGAGAACTTTGAGCAACTGTTCCATATTAAGAGTACCTGAAAAGAACAGTGATCATTATAATTGGTTAATGGCCACTGTTTCACAGGTACGTAAAGTATTCATTTCTGTGTGGTTACGTTTAAAAGTGTTTCGTCATTGTGTTTTGCTATATGTATTCAGTTCTGATTTCAGTCTACTGATAATATACTTTCTGGGTCCTCATACTAAGTAATCAACCAGTATTACATTTTCTACAAGAAAAGTACTTGTGAAGTGTATTACCATTATAATAGATCCTGTGTCTTCTAGAGACTAACTGGATACAACTATTGAGACCAAAACAAGTTTAGGGGTCCGATGCTTCATTTACGATCTAATTAATTCAAAGAAATAAGTGCTACCAAAGAAAACATACTAATCAGATCAATTAACGTTAGCATTTGAAGACGAAGTCTATGTCATGTCTTCCAATAGTTAATTAGTAAAAGTTCCTCATGTTCACATTAGTGGTGATTCTGCATCAGTAACTGATTTTTTCTAATGAGTATTAGCTTTCTTATTCTGAATACTGACAATAAGTGTCAGTTAACTCCAGTTCCTTCCCAAAAGAATTCTGAGATTCCATCTGTGGTGCTCACGGGAAACTAGTGTCCCAATCCAATACTCGCAAGGTTGTGATACTGTTACCTGTCTTATTTGTTAAAATGTATTTGCATACCAAGTAGTAACATAAGGTAGTTAATTTTCTTGATGAACCTAGTACGATGGTAACCGTTTTCCTTTCCGTAAACGCACTTTATAGCTCCCAGAATCTAGGTTCGAGTCCCGTTGCTTCATCTACTGCTGAAAAATATTCCAGTGCCTTTACCACTAGTACACAGTTACGGTCATTTCTTGCGAGTGACACTGTGGCCGAATTACTATTGTAGTAGTAGTAGTAGTAGTAGTAGTAGCAGTAGTCGACATTGTTATACAGTTATGTAGTAGCGATTGGAAATCGCATCTGTACAAATCACAACACACTTTTTTAGTGATTTTTCAAGGGAACTGCATTGGCTACTATCACTAAGAGGAAATTCGGCAGTTAATCGCTAACTGCCCGATACTATGTGCGGCAAAATATAACATGCAAAAACGATATTCTGGAGGTGTTTGAATAGTAGTCAGATCAAACACCTGTGAATATTATGGTCGAGTCAAAAGGCTTTAATCCAATTCATTATAATGATGGAATCTGTAAGATACACATTCTGCTTGACCGAGAAATTGTCTGTAAAGAGATGGTAGACCCACACAAACGGTTAGCTCTAGCTGTCATTTAACTGGTGGATTTCAATGCCCATAATCACACATGGGGCAGCAAAGTGTAGGCAAGTGGTGGGTAACTACTCGTGACATTTACTTCAGACCTGAAACACTGTTTGATTAATGCATAATCCCGATTCCATTCCACTGTCGCCTGTGGCTCTTGCTATTCAATAGACTCGACGTTCTGCAATCCTAACCTTGCTCTTTTGTCGAAGGGACCGTTAACGACGACCTTTACAATTGTGCCTATTACCCAGTTATTTTATAGGTCGCAAGTCTACAACACAATGTTTATCAGGTATGTCATTCCAGGGATCCATCTGCAATAATTTCACTGTTAAAGCGCACGTAAAGCGCAATAAATACAGAAAAGAGAAAAGACGCATTTGTGCAAGTCTGACCAGAAACAATCATGAACGCTGCTCTTCAATACGGCTCTCTTCATGTCCTCCACGACAAACGCCTTTTCCATTGTGTTCAAAGTGATCTCAGTAACTACCAGAGTAAATCATTAAATAACGCTACGTTACCTTTGAAATCTGAACATAAGATCCACCCGTTTCAATGCTTAGGGTCTTGTGATTTGTCTTTGCGAGATACAAATATCTTGCACGCTCCACTAGTCGAGGCGCGTACTTAATTCACAACTAGCAGACAACATAGTGATACAGGCCTTGCGAGAGGAAGGAATAGAAAGACTTATGGATGCCGATACGACGATACTGACGTCAAGCTGCTGAGTTAATAGGTCCAAGAACATTTCACCTCCAGTTTATGTTGGAAATATCCACAGTTGATACCAAGAGTCATATCGGGGCTCGATAATACCTTCTGCTGTAGAGAGAACGCTCGAAGTTTCCTGGAATCTGATAGGCTTGTTCATATTGATTACGTTGAAAACGTCGAAACAATAACTGAAAAATATTCTGGATCTGTTCTGGAAGGACGGTATGCAGAACATGTAAGAAGTGTCCTAATTGTTTGGAGGTGGGATACATCACGGTGACAGTTGCAGAAGAACATTAAACATTATGAAAAATTAAAATTTCGCTTGTAATGATTATTAGAACTCCTACTTGGTCGAAGATGGCTCTTTTATACGCAGTTTTTTCTGAGTTCTTTTGGTGTCAGGTTTAGAGTATCACTGGGGAGAACCAGACGTGTTTATTGGATTTGTAGAGTGCAACGTCTGACTTGTAGAAATCACTAGTATATATGGGATGGTGCAAGGATGGTGCGAATTCGACATGTCACCAAACCAATCGCTAGCCAAAGTACTATGCAGTTAAATAGCTGAAAGATAAATAAAATGTCAGTAAATCATTAGGAAGGTGATTTTAACCAAATATGTGCTAAATAAAAGCATCAGTGATCTTAAATATCATCTCTGTTTTTACTAAAGTTAGAAATAAGAAAGTAATGCGTTTTACATGAAGGAGGACGGAAGACGAGAGACATTAGTGAGAGAATGCCACAGCTACTTTATGAAATCGAAAACGGAACTGCGTGTGGTTTCGATAGTAAACTATAAGTATCCACAAATGTCAAGACTCATTGTACTGGTATGTTCTGTAACTGTATATACGCCGTATGTGTTCTGGCTGGAGGCAGTTCGCTCCGCGCTCTTGTATGTGCATGTGCTGAATAAACCATCGTTATTTGCAGTTAGTGTTCGTCATTCATCTACTTACACCATGTTCTACGTGACATCGTTCTGGTGGCGGCGCAGGGTATCGGAACTTACGATACCGCGCATCAGGCCACGACAGAGCCACCTTTTACGTGGCGATAAACCCGACGTCAAGCCATATTCAAGGGACCGCAATCTATCGGGAACAAAATAAGAACAGGACGTAACGATGTCAGCAACTGTGTGCCACCAGATGAGACATCCTTCCGGGTTCTCTGGCGAAGATGGCCAAGATCCAAAGACGTGGCTGAAGGAATATCTGCGTATAGCCAAATTTAACAATTTGAATGTCACCGTGTGTTTGGCTAAAGTGTTTTTCTACTTGGAGGGCACTCCCAAGCAATGGTATGAAAACTACGAGGAGGAGTTCACAAGCTGGCAAGTTTGCCAGGCGGAACTGTGCAATGTATTTCGGCGACACACAACGATAGAAGTGCAAGGCTGAAGATTAATTAAACTTCTGGGCAAAGCGTCCAGGAGAAACTACAGCATCCTACATACAAGACGTCTTGGAGCTGTGTAAAATAGCGGATTATACACTCCTGGAAATGGAAAAAAGAACACATTGACACCGGTGTGTCAGACCCACCATACTTGCTCCGGACACTGCGAGAGGGCTGTACAAGCAATGATCACACGCACGGCACAGCGGACACACCAGGAACCGCGGTGTTGGCCGTCGAATGGCGCTAGCTGCGCAGCATTTGTGCACCGCCGCCGTCAGTGTCAGCCAGTTTGCCGTGGCATACGGAGCTCCATCGCAGTCTTTAACACTGGTAGCATGCCGCGACAGCGTGGACGTGAACCGTATGTGCAGTTGACGGACTTTGAGCGAGGGCGTATAGTGGGCATGCGGGAGGCCGGGTGGACGTACCGCCGAATTGCTCAACACGTGGGGCGTGAGGTCTCCACAGTACATCGATGTTGTCGCCAGTCGTCGGCGGAAGGTGCACGTGCCCGTCGACCTGGGACCGGACCGCAGCGACGCACGGATGCACGCCAAGACCGTAGGATCCTACGCAGTGCCGTAGGGGACCGCACCGCCACTTCCCAGCAAATTAGGGACACTGTTGCTCCTGGGGTATCGGCGAGGACCATTCGCAACCGTCTCCATGAAGCTGGGCTACGGTCCCGCACACCGTTAGGCCGTCTTCCGCTCACGCCCCAACATCGTGCAGCCCGCCTCCAGTGGTGTCGCGACAGGCGTGAATGGAGGGACGAATGGAGACATGTCGTCTTCAGCGATGAGAGTCGCTTCTGCCTTGGTGCCAATGATGGTCGTATGCGTGTTTGGCGCCGTGCAGGTGAGCGCCACAGTCAGGACTGCATACGACCGAGGCACACACGGCCAACACCCGGCATCATGGTGTGGGGAGCGATCTCCTACACTGGCCGTACACCACTGGTGATCGTCGAGGGGACACTGAATAGTGCACGGTACATCCAAACCGTCATCGAACCCATCGTTCTACCATTCCTAGACCGGCAAGGGAACTTGCTGTTCCAACAGGACAATGCACGTCCGCATGTATCCCGTGTCACCCCAACGTGCTCTAGAAGGTGTAAGTCAACTACCCTGGCCAGCAAGATCTCCGGATCTGTCCCCCATTGAGCATGTTTGGGACTGGATGAAGCGTCGTCTCACGCGGTCTGCACGTCCAGCACGAACGCTGGTCCAACTGAGGCGCAAGGTGGAAATGGCATGGCAAGCCGTTCCACAGGACTACATCCAGCATCTCTACGATCGTCTCCATGGGAGAATAGCAGCCTGCATTGCTGCGAAAGGTGGATATACACTGTACTAGCGCCGACATTGTGCATGCTCTGTTGCCTGTGTCTATGTGCCTGTGGTTCTGTCAATGTGATCATGTGATGTATCTGACCCCAGGAATGTGTCAATAAAGTTTCCCCTTCCTGGGACAATGAGTTCACGGTGTTCTTATTTCAATTTCCAGGAGTGTAGAATGAAAGAGGAAGATAAGGTTGCACATCTAATGAAGGGTGTTGCTGTGGACACGTATCAAGACCTACTCCTGAAGGAGGTTTCGACAACAGCCGACTTCAAAACGTGGTGCCAGTATATCGAGACAATGTAACAAAAAAGAATTACACGCAAGATGTTTGAACGGCTTCCAAACGTCGTATAGATGTCTGTGATGGAGGAAGCAACTGATTTCACAAGTGTTCTTCGTCAGATAATGAGACAGGAAGTTCAGAAGGCACTTGGATTGCACGGTGAGCAAAAACCCGAGAAGCTTCAAGAGGTTATAAGGGAGGAAATAGAACAGACATTGAACCCAGTCTCTCGTCCTTCATTTCCCCTTAAAACAGTGGGACCCAGGCGAATTAACGTTCCGACATTGCCGCCTGTTTGGACACCAAGGAAGACTGATGTCTGGAGGAACCAGGATAACCTACCTCTATGTTTCCACTGTGGACAACCGTGACATGTGGTGCGCTATTGTCAAAAAAGGCGGCATATATTTGATGAAGACAGCAGACCGATCTTAGCCGACGCCTATTCCGGGACGACGAATATTAACAAGAAGATGTGGGTGTAAAACGACGTAGGTCAGCTTCGCTGCGATCTAGCCGCGGAAGAGGACGCTAAACAACACGTCGATCAAGGTCTCGATAGCCGTTTAGAAGCTCCAGCCGATCACTTAGCCGCCGCAATCCGGAAAACTAAAGGGTGTGACTGACCATCCTTGGAGGTGAGGCCGCCGAAGGCGAAAATCCTCCTCCATCGATCACTATAAAAACGATAGGAAACTACGGTATCCTCAACGATGGGCGAACAGCCCAATCTCTTGTGGACTCTAGGGCATCATATTCAGTCAATTCGGAAAATTTCCGTCACCAATTTCAGAAAACCGTATTCGTCGACAGCAAAACATCTCTGCTGAAGGTGGCTAGTGGAAAATATGTACGACTTAGAGGAAGATGTACCATTCGTGTTGGTATAAGTGGCTATACACAACCCTTACAATTAATCATCTTACAAGAGTGTAGCATGACGTCATTCTCGGATGGGACTGTCTGAAAGCTTCTCAGGCAACTGTAGATTGTGGTCGCTCGAAGATTATGCCAGACGAGATGAGGTACTGTGGACCGGAAGATGCGCATCAGAGTGTGTGGAGATTATGTGTGCTGGACAACGTGATCATTCCTGCAGTTATCGCTAGAAAGGTAACAAAGGTAACGGTCAGGTGTCATTCCATGCTTCAACCAATGGATCTTGTAGTGGAATGTAAGAGAAGCATACCACTGGATATTAACTTGGTCATCCGAGCCTCTGTCGTCTCGTTTAAGTTCGGATTCGGTGAACTGTGGGTAGTTAACTGTCGCTGAGAACCGCAGATCCTTCCAAGACGCATGTGCGTAGCAAACGCAGAGTCATTAATTGAAGAACATCTGAGCGTCATAGAAACCTCCCATGTCGTGTCTGTGGGCGAAATTAGCGCTACCCCTATGAGACAAGATCTTCTAGCTCGACTATCACATCTCACTAACCAACCACACAAGAAGCTATTTTCTATTCTTCAAGAGTTCACTGAGTGCTTCAATCCACAGGTAAAGAACAAATTAGACAAATCGACGATGAAGAATCGGATTAGCACTGGAGACCATCCACCAGTAAGCTAGAGAGCGTACCGTGTGTCAGCAACAGAAAGTCGAATAATTCGCCACGAGGTAGAGAAAATGATGAAGAATGACATCACTCAGCCTTTGCAGAGCCCATGGTCATCAACATTGGTCCTCGCCAGGAAGAAGGATGGCAGTTGGCTCTTTTGTGCTGATTACAGGAAGCTTAATAAGATAACTAAAAAAGACGTTTACCCTCTTCCATGAGTTGACGATGTACTAGATTGTCTGAAGGGGGCTAAAGTTTTCTCAACCATGGACACGTACTCAGGATACTGGCAAATCGAAATACATGAGACTGATCGTTATAAAACTGAATTCATCACCCCTGAGGACCTGTATGAGTTTAAGGTAAAGCCGTTGGGGTCTGTAATGCACCAGCAACTTTTGAAAGGATGGTGGCTAATCTTCTAAGGCACCTCAAGTGAGCGATGCGTCTTTGTTTTTTAGATGACATTATAGTGTTCTCAGAGACATTTGATGAACATATAAGAAGACTGAGGGCCGTTCTTAAATGTCTCCAACAAGGCGGACTGTAACTTAATCCCAGAAAGTGTCTCTTTGGAGCAAAATAAATCAAAATACTTAAACACCTTGTGTCAAACGAAGGTGTGCGGCCAGACCCAGAAAGCGTGGAATCTATAATTGAATTTCCTATTCCTAAAAGTATTAGAGACTTGAGAAGCTTCCTCGGATTAAGTTCTTATTACCATCCTTGTATCAAAGACTGTTGTATCAAAGCAAGGTCGCTCCAAGAGTTGTTAAAAGCTGATGCTAAATTTATCTAGGGTGGTGCTCAACAAGATTCGTTTGAGGTGCTGCGAAAAGCTCTGAGACGACTCGCCTAGTGGACACTACCTCTTCAAGAGTATGACATTATTATAGTGTACAAAAGTGGAAGAAAACACCAAGATGCGGACTGTCTCTCACGAAACCCAGTGGAAGACCATCAAGACTTTGATGAAGATGGTGACTGTCTCGCTTCTCTCCAGAATATCTCTGCTAGGCAGAAGAAGGACGCGAAGATATCTCAAATTATGCTTGCCTTAAATTGGTCAGATAATGTGAAAGAACTATTTAAGGTAGTTAATTGATTACTTCGTAATATAAACTTTGATCCGTTTGGAAAGATGTGGCTATTAGTGATTCCTAAGCACATACTCTTAGATGTTCTACAGAAATTCCATGACACACCGGAGCCCGGAAATTTAGGGTTTACTAAGACAACGATAGAAACAGTAAGAGATTTTTCTGGACAGTTTTATTTAGGAGTATCCGTCACTATGTGTCGCACTGTCGAGAGTGCCAGAGGAGAAAGGCAATTCCTCAGAAACCACATGGCCACCTCATACCAATTCCACCATCCGAAACGCCTTTCCAGCGTGTTAGGATTGACCTCCTCGGACGATTTCCAACGTCTGATAGTGGCAGCCCTCTCCAAAAAAGCTGTATTGCAAATACTCCAGGTATACCGTATCCTTGCTACTTTCTAGAGTGTTAGTTCTATGGAGGTCTGAAATCTACAGATGCGATGTTTTTATCAGAAAACAAAGGGAAACCGATTTCTGCGACTATCGGTCGTAACAGTCGTAAACGGCAGGGCTCTTCGCCGTCGTCATATCCGGTTTTCACTGTATCAATACAGCAGTCCACCGCAGCGGTAGTCTCTGACAATATTTAATGTATAATCACCGAACTTTCTGTGCGTTAATGTTACTTTGGCTCGGTAGTTCAGTGGTATAATGCTAGTAGAGAAGGAAATCCATTTTCGGGCACAAGGAAACTGGGATTCAGGCCGTCGAATATCTGGCCATTCTTTTATCATACTAATAGTGAATACACACACTGAAACGCCAAAGAAACATGTATAGGCATCCGTGTTTAAATACAGATATATGTAAACTATTACTATGTCGAGCTATCGTTAGCCAAAGGAGAAGCTTAAGGATGTTGTGGACTTTCAGCCCATTGTAGAAAAAAGGTTAACTTGGCCGTGAACAATATACAAGTGGCTGCCAAAATGAAGAAATTTTAGACAAACAAAGAGCAAAATTGAGACATTTCCATGTCAGTCAGAAAATACTTGTGAGATCACATCGGCTGTCGAAGAAACAGAAGTCTCTCTGCCACATAATATTTTTGATATATAATGGTCTGTTTAGTAGTAATGCAACAAGGAATTAGTGCTCAGTTGGGTAATACAGTGAAGCGCCAATGAAACTGTTATAGGCATCCGTTATCAAATACATGCGTATTCAAATACAGAGGCACGTCAACAGGCAGAAAACGGCGCTGCGTTCGGCAACGCCTAAATAAGACAACATGTGTCTGGCGCAGTTGTAAGGTCGGTTACTGCTGCTACAATGCCAGGTTATCAATATTTAAGTGAGTTTAAACGTGGTGATATAGCCGGCGCACGAGCGGTGAGACACAGCATCTCCGAAGTAGCGATGAAGTGGGGATTTTCCCGTACGACCATTTTACGAGTGTGAATATCAGGAATCCGATAAAACATCAGATCTCCAATATCGCTGCGGCCGGGAAAAAAATCCTTCAAGAACGGGACCGACGACGAATGACGAGAATCGTTCAACGTGACAGAACTGCAACTCTTCCGCAAATTTCTGCACATTTCAGTGCTGGGCCATCAGCAAGTATCAGCGTGTGAATCACTCTACCAGACATCATCGTTATGGACCCACTCGTGAATCCTCTATGACTGCACGATATTGGACTGTTGTTGACTGGAAACATGTGTCCTGGTCGGACAAGTCTCGTATCACATTTTATCGAGTGGATGGATGTGTTCGCGTATGGAGACTACATCATAAATCCATGGACCCTGCATATCAGCAGGGGACTTTTCAAGAATTGCCGGCTCCGTAATGGGGTGGGGAGTGTGCAGTTAGAGTGATATGGGACTCCTGATACGTCTAGATAAGACTCTCTAGATACGACTCTGACATGTGACACGTACGTAAGCATCCTGTTTGATCGCCTGCATCCATTTATGTCTATTGTGCATTCCGACAGACTTGGGAAATTTCAACTGGACAATGCGACACCGCACATATTTAGAATTACTACACAGTGGCACCAGGAAGATTCTTCTGGTTTTAAACACTTTAGCTGGCCACAAACTCCCCAGAAATGAACAATATTGTGAATATCTAGGATGCCTTCGAACGTGCTGTTCAGAAGAGATCTCCAGCCCCTCGTCCTCTCCCGGATTTATGGCCAGCTCTGCACGACTCATGGTTTCAGTTCCCTCCGAATCTACTTCGGATATTAGTCGAGTCCATTCCACGTCGTGTTGTGGCACTTCTGCGTGCTCACGGGGAACGTACCCGATATTAGGCAGGTGTTCCAGTTTCTTAGGCTCTTCAGTGTATATGTCCTTCCAGGTAAGGTAGCAAAACAGAGATATTTTTGAGACAGATTTAGTATTCTCATTATGTATGGTTCTAGGCCCTACTGTCTGGAACCGCGCGACCGCTACGGTCGAAGGTTCGAATCCTGCCTCGGGCATGGATGTGTGTGAAGTCCTTAGGTTAGTTAGGTTTAAGTAGTTCTGAGTTCTATGGGACTGATGACCTCAGCAGTTAAGTCCCATAGTGCTCAGAGTCATTTGAAACATTACGTATGAATCAAGAGAAAATTATCTTAAGCGATGATTTCAACTACGTATTAAATGCTAGTGACCAAAATCCAAACATCAACACTTAGGAAGACGCTTGTAGGATGCCTTGACTCTCGTGACAGGTGGAAACCAACAATGTTTCAGTTACGACATACACCTACGTAATGAATACGTCAGCGTGCAGGCTGGACAGAGTATATGAAACAGGGCAGTTAACAAGATGTAGATATTTTCGTCATGGCAGCAACAACAGCAACCGTTACGAAATTGTCTCGAATGATAAACTGTGGGCTGTTTTTCATTCCAGACAAGATGTAGATAATTCTGGAATAGCACCTCTCGCCATCTCCGATCAGTGTTGTCGCATTATATATATATATGTATATGCTACCACAGGAAATTAAACGTGAAGGGGGATATGGAATGTTATTGTACTTCAACGGAGAATGCAGATACGTATTTCATGGAGTATAGTGGACCTGTGAATAGCAATGGCAGAAATTACCTAATGTACTGGACTGCTGGATAAAATTGGCAAAGCCAAGAACAAGCAATTTCTTAATACCCTTTTCAAACCATAAAAGGAGAGAACAATAACGAAACTTAAACCTCTACTATTAATGTCTTTGTGACTTATATAGCAGACGTACGTATGATAAAGCAGCAGTTGGATAGTCTGGCACTAACGGGCAAAGTCATTGATGAAGTCGAGGAAGAATAAACATGCTTATACCATCTTGTAACACACAACAAAAAGGGGAACTAACAGATTGAGGAAGAAACACAAACTGAGGAAGGAAATGTGGTGAAACATTCGAAAGGCGTTCTACAAGAAGTTCACACTTTCAAAACCTCTGTCGAGAGAAGCTCAGGATCTATTTGAACTTGTAAAGCTCTGACTCGGTGCAGAAGATAATTGGTCCCTATGCAACCTCTTAACGGAGGAAGAAATTTGTGAGTCAATAGGACAAACAACAAAAGGGAAGTCACCAAATTCAGTTGTAATAACGGTTAAGCTCTTTACGACGTTTTGGGAGACGAGAAAACAGCAGAGCATTGACATTACGAACTGTGTACGAACGCATGATGATACTCCACGAGATTTTAAAGAAGGACTAGTCGTGCTTATTCCAAAAGAGACGCAGGTGAAACGTTGATCTAAATTCAGGCCCATCTCCCTTCTGTACTCCGGTTATAAGATATTAAATGGAACAATGAAGATTAGTTTGAAGCAGGTGGCGAAGGAAATGAAATCAGACAACCAGATTAGTACTGTTCGAGGCAAATCCATAGCACAGGCTATCACCGATTTCAAAAACTTGATTGCAGCAACGTCTGCAACAAAAGGGAGTGCAAACATATTATCGGTTCATTACTTGGAAACTTTAGACAGAATAAGCCTCAAGTACCTTCACAGCGCAATGACCCGTAAAAGATTTATTCAAGATTTCGTATACGCCATTAAAAGACTGTATTGCTCGTTAATCTCGCTACCTGCGTCAAATGGTGATCGGAATGATTCTGTGCACAAAATCCATCCGTAAAGGGAAGGTTTCCCTTAAAATGATGGTGTTCACCATAACGCTGGGTCAACTTTTGTTAGTAGTAAAGCACCAATTACCCCATTATGTGTCTTTGGTGTAGATTTTTCACGTAAGGCTTATGCTGACATAGCCAGAATATCAGCAAAGGACCAAGAACATCTGGCGAATGTCATAAAAATATTCCACACTTTCCACCCAGTATCACATGTCAAAGTTAATATCAACAAGACCAAGATTCTCTCCTTGGAAATGGATATAAAAGAATAGGCAACAATCATGAATTTCAAGAGACAGAAACACGTAAATTACTCGGCACCGACACGTACATCAACCCTTAAAAATGGCTCAAAGTAGTTCGAGTAAGTTTGGAAGCAGTTAAAGGGAAACTGAAAGTAAATTCCGAAAGAGAACTTTCAATAATCCTAAAAAAAGTGGTTAATAATCACATTATTAGCTAAGATATGTTATATGACACATGTAGTACAAATACCGAAACTAAATCCAAATCGGATGAAGTCTGGAATAGACTGATATTTTTTAGCAGTATAATATCCAGTTATGAACGTCAACTTAAATCTTTCCTCAGACTAAAAGAGGATGGGACTGAAGGATGTGGTGCTCTACTTTTGTATTAATATCGGAAGGAAGCAAAACTGCCACCAAATGGTTTAATCAAATGTGACCCTAAAGTGTGAGCCGACCAGTGCATATATCTCACAAGAGTCACTTCTTGGAATGGGCTGGGCTGTACTACATAGAAAACAACTATATTCTGGACCGGAAAAGATACAAAACTTCCATAAGACGTCCTTATGTGTATAACAAGACGTTCAATATATCCCAACTCAACGGAATGGGAAGAAAATATGCTGACAGAAAATGGAGAGCTATATGTGTAAATATAACAAACGTTTGACTCTTCAGATGCACTCAACATTGTATCAGGTACTGAATAAAACAATAGCAACAAATCAAAAGCTAAACTCAATTAAACTATGTGAAACTGTTACAAGTTCTTACTGTGAAAAAAAAAACAACAACCTGTGGCTCAGATTTCCGAGCTATAAATACGAGCAGATACGCTTGAGGACAAAAATTAGACTTGCTTTTTAGTAGAACAAACGAAACGCATTTAATGTTTCTGTTGTGGTCTTCAGTCCAGAGACGGGTTTCATGCAGCTCTCCATGCTACTCTATCCTGTGCAAGCTTCTTCATCTCCCAGTTCCTAGTGCAACCTACATCCTTCTGAATCTGCTTAGTGTATTCATCACTTGACCTCTCTCTATGATTTTTACCCAATACTAAATTGGTGGGCCCATGATGCCTCAGAACATGTCCTATAAACCGATTCCTTCTTCTACACAAGTTGTGACACGAATTCCTCCTCCCTCCAACTCAGTTCCTCCTCATTGGTTACCTAAACTACCCATCTAATCTTCAGCATTCCTCTGTAGCACCACATTTCGAATGCTTCTATTTTCTTCTTGTCAAAACCATTTATTGTCCACGTTTCACATCCATACATGGCTACACTCCATACAAATACTTTGGGGAATGACTTCCTGACACTTAAATCTATAATCGATTTTAACAAATTGCTCTTCTTCAGAAAGGCTTTTCTTCCCATTGCCAGTCTACATTTCATATCCTCCTACTTCGACGACCATCAATTACCTTGCTCCCCAAATAAAAAAACTCATGTCGACCATCATAAGTTATTTTGCTCCCCAAATAACAAAACTCATATACTACTTTAACTGTCTCATTTCCTAGTCAGGTTCCCTCAGAATCACCTGATTTAATTCGACTACATTCCCTTATCCTCGTTTTGCTTTTGTTGATGTTCATCTTATAAGCTCCTATCAAGACTCTGTCCATTCCGTTCAACCGCCCTTCCAGGTCCTTTGCTGCTTCTAACCGAATTACAATGTCCTCAGCAAACCTCAAGTTTTTATTTCGTCTCCATGGTTTTTAATTGCTAGTGCAAATTTTTCTGTTTCATTTACTGCTTGCTTAATGTATAGCAAGGGGATAGGCTACAACAATGTCTCACTCCTTTAGCAACCACTGCTGCCATTTCATGCCTCTCGACTCTTATAACTGCCACCTGGTTTCTGTACAAATTGTAAATAGCCTTTTGCTCTCTGTATTTTACCCCTGCCTCCTTCAGAATTAGAAAGAGAGTATTCCAGTCAACATTGTCATAAGCTTTCTCTAAGTCTACAAATTCTAGAGACGTAGTTTTGCCTTTACTTAATCTGTCTTCTAAGATAAGTCGTATTGTCGGTATTGCCTCATACGTTCCAACATTTTTACTCAATCCAAACTGATCTTCGCTAATGGGTGGTTTCTACCAGTGTTTCCAGTCGTCTGTAAATAATTCGCTTTAGTAGTTTGCAGCCGTGACTTATGAAACTGATAGTTCGGTATTTTTCACACCTGTCAACACTTGCTTTCTTTGGGATTCGAATTATTACTTTCTTCTTGAAGTCTGAGGTTATTTCACCTGTCTCATACATCTTGCTCACCAGATGGTAGAGTTTTACCAGGGCTGGCTCTCTCAAGGCTATCAGTAGTTCTAGTGGAATGTTGTCTACTCCCGGGGCCTTGTTTCGACTTAGGTCTTTCAGTGTTCTGCCAAATTCTTCACGCAGTGCAATATCTCCCATTTCATCTTCACCTACGTCCTCTTCCATTTCCATAATATTCCCCTCAAGTAGATCGCCCTTGTATAGACTCTCTATATATTCCTTGCGTCTTTCTGCTTTCCCTTCTTTGCTTAGAACGGGTTTTCCATCTGAGCTCTCGATTTTCTTACATGTGGTTCTCTTTCCTCCAAAGGTCCCTTTTAGTTTCCTGTAGGTAGTATCTATCTCACCCCTAGTGATTTATGCCTCTATATCCTTTCATTTGTCCTCTAGCTATCCCTGTCTACCCATTTGGCACTTCCCGTCAATCTCATTTTTGAGACGTTTGTAATTTTTTTTTTTTTGCCTGCTTCATTTCCTGCACTTTTATAATTTCTCCTTTCATCAATTAAATTCAATGTCTATTCTGTTACCAATGATTTCTACTAGCCCTCGTCTTTTTACCTATTTGATCGTCTGTTGCCTTCACCATTTCACCTCTCAAAGCTACCCATTCTTCTTCTTCTGTATTTCTTTCCCCTGTTCTTGTCAATCGTTCCCTAATGCTCTCTGTGAAACTCACTACAACTTCTGGTTCTTTCAGTTTCTCCAGCTGCCATTATCTGAAATTCCCACCTTTTTTCCGTTTCTTCAATTTTATCTACAGTTCATAACCAACAGGTTGTAAACAGAATCCCTATCTGCCCCCGGAAACGTCTTACAACTTAAAACCTGCTTACCATTGTATAATCTATCTGAAACCTTCAATTGTCTCCAAGCCTCTTCCACGTATACAACCTTCCTTCATGATTATTAAGTTATGCTCTGTGCAAAATTCTACCAGGCGGCTTCCTCTTTCATTCCTTACCCGCATTCCATATTCACCTACTATTTTTCCTTTTCTTCGTTTTCCTACTGTCGAATTCCAGTGCTCCATGACTACTAAAATTTCGTCTCGTTTCACTATCTGAATAATTTCCTTTATCTCATCATACATTTCTTCAATTTCTTCGTCATCTGCGGAGCTAGTTGGCATATAAAGTTGTACTACTGTGGTAGGCGTGGGCTTGGTGTCTATTTTGGCAATAATAATGCGTTTACTATGCGGCTCGTAGTAGCTTACCCGCACTCCTATTTTTTATACGTTATTAAACCTACTCCTCCATTACCCCTATTAAGGGACTGGACATCCTCCTGCGTAGTCCCCGCGCAGAGATCCGAATGGCGGACTATTTTACCTACGGAATATTTTACCCAAGAGGACGGCATCATCGCTTAACCAAACAGTAAAGACACATGCCCCCGTGAAAAATTACGGCTGTAGTTTCCCATTGCCTTCAACTGCCCGCGGAACCATGACAGCAAGGCAGTTTTGGTTAACGTTACAAAGACAAATCAGTAAATCATCCAGACTGTGGCCCTGCAACTACTGAAAAGGCTGCTGCCCCCCTTCAGGAACCACAAGCTTGTCTGGCCTCTCAACAGATTCCCCACCATTGTAAACATAGCTGAAATATTCAAATGGTTCAAATGGCACTGAGCGCTAGGGGATCTAACTGCTGAGGTCATCAGTCCCCTAGAACTTAGATCTACTTAAACCTAACTAACCTAAGGACATCACACACGTCCATGCCCAAGGTAGGATTCGAACCTGCGACCGTAGCGACCGCGTGTTTCCAGACTGTAGCGCCTAGTACCGCTCGGCCACTACGGCCGGCTAGCTGAAATATTTACTTCACAAAAGACACACTACACGGTAAAAAGGATCTGCATTATGACTAATGGGAATTTTTTTCGACTACATCATAAATAAAAGTGGGGACGAACTGGAGAGTTCCCTAATTTTCTAAGAATTCAGAGGCAGGGAAAGAGAGAACTGGCAAATAGCAAATAGCAAATCTGCATATCAGACATACTTGTAATTTATATTTTACAACAACTGCCTTGCTGGATGATAATTATTTTAAGGTTGATAAGATCATTTCTTTGTTTTTCCCTTCACTTTTTTCTTTTATCAATAAGAAGGAATACGTTCCATATGTACATACAAATACAAATTATATGTTGAATATGAACGTTATTCATATTTATATTCGTTTCAAACTAACTTATTTGGTGCCTTATAGGGCAGTAAATAGCGAGGTTATGGAAATGTATTGTGTTACTAGTATGACTAGCCAATTTGTGTGCACACATTTCCTACTGTCTTTATCCTTTAATTCAGTAACGTTCTTTCTGATTCTTATGACATCTCTACTTCGGTTTTAGCTGCAGTGAGTTTGATCATAGCAGTGCAGACTGTGCCAGGAATGAGCGAGTAGGCAGGTTTTACACGGGGCGGCAGCCAGCGGCAAGTCCTCAGCTTCCGGATGTATGCTTTCAACAACCACCAGGCGAGGGCGCCGCGAGCTCCAGACGAACTGCTGAGGCAAACCGTGCAGTTCCTCACACGTGGAGGATGGTTTTCGCCCCTGAAGTATACAATAGGCTTGAGGTTCAGCTGAAACTATGAACATACTTTCTCGTCGCCGTTTCACTGCACTGCATCGGGGAAAGACCGTTCTGCAACCCCAGCTGTGGAGGTTGCTCTTTTGAAAGGTGGAATTCCTCTTTCGGCTACTGCTGTTTAGCTCTTTTTGGACAAATGTCGAACCGAGCGTAAGAACGTTGTGGCGTTAGTAACGTGAAGAAACGGAAATGCTCATAGGCTTACAATTCGTGACGTAACAAAGGCGGTAGCTGACGAATCCCTAGCAAACATGCGATGTAACGACACATGGGGGTGGACAGAATTTTTTTCGTTTTGTAATACTTTTTACTCTCTCCACTGTGCTCTGGCCTCTCGTTGGGGAGGCATGGAAGAAATAATAGACAGTGAAGGAGCGCGATGTTTCGCAGCTTGCAAAGCGAGAATCTTCTGTCATTCTTCCACTCACTTCTTTCCTTTTAGACTCTTCACCATTCTCCTTCTGTTTTCTAAGGCAAGCACACTGCTATACGAGATTAACAGGTATCTCATTGTCTGTCTGCCCTGGCAACGGGCAGAAGGTGTTCCTGCTTGATAATTAGCAAGTTCAGACCGGCTACCTGCATTAGCAGACGGTCATATTCACAATTTTCTGTTTAACCTCCACCTGCGACAGCTAAGATCTGTTAATAATTGTAAGAGTTGACAGTCTGCTGGTTATGATCGCGGAATGCGAAAAGGACTTACTAAAATTTTAGTTTTCTGATGCATGTTACCGGAGTTAAGTGCACATTATTTTATTCAGGAGCTTCACAAAGGATCTTAGGTTTTACTCTTCAGTTACAATTTCTCTTCGTTTTGGATTGAACTTTGCACAAGTTTTAAGACAGGATTTGCTTTTGTTCTAGGTGCATACTTTTGTTCACTTTAACTTAAATTGGGATAGGATTTTTCTGAAAAATTATTCAGCCTAGGGCAGGAATGTAGAACTCAGGCCGACCAGCACCAGTTGCCGCAGCCGTGACGCTGCAGTACAGTCGTTCACTTTGGCAATGTCCCGCTCGGTTACGGCATGGTAGGGACGTCAGCTGACCGGACTCAGGGTAGTATTACTTTCAGTTCAATAATTTTTCTTGTCTACAAGACAGGTACAGTTTCGTTAACATCTGTAAATCACATTTATTGTTATTCGTGAATGACACGTTGTCTCGTGAACGAAAGGTCGGTATCTAATTACTTGTTTTCCGTATACAAATACATGTGAATTAATTCAGTTAAACTCAGTCTCGATGTTAAGTAATAGAGCTGATGGTTCATATTTAGTTTGATCAACAGTTCTAGAAGTTATGACGATGTCCATTTTCATGTGGTGAGAATAAATGGTACTAATTGAACGTAACGTCTTTGCCACTGCAGCATTCTTCTTTGAAATTTTTATGCTACGTATGCAGTTCAAGGAAGACACAGTTTCAGATCATGTAAGTCACATGCCCTATGACAAATAATTAGGAGCAGCAGTAACTTGTGCTGAGATTGAATGTAAAGAGTCAAATTTATTACTTCAGATGGTTTTTCCAGGTCCTTGCCCGGGTTTATAGGACAATCAACTTGAGGTAGTAATACGGTATTTCACGCATACTCACATGAATCAGGCCACAGTTAATAAAAAAAAAGCCACTCCAACCTGCATTTCGCATTACAAATGGCAACAGCTACCTGGATGCCAAATTTCCTGGGACGTATGTGAAGCAGTCATTAAATAAATATAAATCTGAATGTGCATTTAAAAATTCAAAATTAAAATTTTTCGTACAAGGATAGTAGTTGCGTGACATTAATACTGTAGCACTGGCGCATTTTGTACACACTTGTGAAATTTTTAGCTTAATTCTGTAGGTTCTGTCTTACATCTCGTCGTTGTCCTTTATCGTTGTTAACACAAGACGTTCTGTGATAGGCAAATTAATCTATACAATAATTATGTGTCGCTCAGTAAATATAATTTTATATTATCGTTTGTCGTCGTTATTGTTAAGGTCCATTTTAAGTAGAAGTAGAGCTCCTAGTCAAAAAGAAAATCAAGTCGATGATGCAGCTAATAGTATGGAGCAACAGCAGAATAATTTTGAGATTTAAATGCCAGAGAAGTAATTACTTTTACAGGCCAAACAGCAGAATCGTATTGGTTACGAAACTGTACGAACTGGTAGTCAATGTTTTCACCGGAGAGTGAAAATTCTGTGGACATTTCTGGACTGAAAAATGCAGTTCCACAGCACCTGGAAGCAGTAGTAACTATTCTAAATTTTGATAGTGTCGATGAGAGGGCAACGCTCGAGAGTATTCAGATAAACTCTCATGAGTCATCGCCTAACAGAATGACTGATAACGTAAGAGAAGAGAAATATAATTTGGACGTGTTTTACGAAAGGTTGCTCCCAAAAACTCTGTGAATAAAACGAACACATCATTGATCACATTGATCGCGTTAACAAGAAAAATGTAATGGAGCTAGGAGGGAAACTAGGAAATGCAGGAAAGTACAGTAAAATAGGCGAAATAAAAACAATCCAGGAACAAATGCGGAAACTTGTTGAAGAGCGGATAAACATACAGCAGATAAACGCGACACCAGTATAACAGCAACAGTCAGACACATCCTTGCCTACTGTGAAACTGCTGAAAGAACATTTTCTTGTGGTGCACGAATCAGTTGACGAGCTACAGAAAGGGCAATCGAATCAAGAACAGCGTATTTAAGGAGATGAGGATAAAATTAACCAAGCTGAACAACACATCGTGACCAAATTCCGTGCCGGCCGCTGTGGTCTAGCGGTTCTAAGCGCCTCATTCTGGAACCGCGCAACTGCTATGGTCGCAGTTGTCTCGGGCATGGATGTGTGTGATGTCCTAAAGTTAGTCAGTGTTAATTAGATCTAAGTTCTAAGGAACTGATGACCTCAGGCGTTAAGGTCCATAGTGCTCAGAGCCATTTGAACCATTTGAACCAAACGTCGTGAAACTACCAAACAGCTGTCGAGATGCAACCAAAACACAACGAGCAATTCGTAAGGGGCAGAATACATGAGACATCGCGAATCCAGTTCCAGCAGATTAAACTGAGGAAATATATCACCCTTCAAAACGCTACAGCATGTGACAGGAACAGAACATGAAGAACTTGGGAAACACATCGATAATTTGCAGGGTAAAATCACGCAAACCATTGCTGCCGAGGTTAGTGAACGAACAGCAAAAAATTGCATACCTTTGCGAAGGACTGTTGCCAGAAAACACATGTTTTGTGGATCTAATTTTGCAGCAATTTTCGAACACAGGGCACACGACGACTTGAGTGGTCAGAGTGTTCACATGGTAACGCCAGAGGCTGCACTTTCGATTTCTATCACTTCATTTCATCTAAATTGTTCGTATGTAAGGAGACAGTGGTTGTCTCAATTCGGGTTAATATTGTCAGCAAATAGGTCTATCCAATTTAAATTAACCATAATTTCCGCATATCTCGAAGGAAATGTATCAGAAGAAGCGTGTGGCATTGCTGCCATATGCAACCCGTACAAGGAGTTCAAAGAGCTTTTCTCAGATGGCTACTGATCAACAGCTATGCAGGGAAATATGAGACAAGAAATTATGGTATACAAAGGTTTTGAATCATCGCGTTACATGATATCCATCAAACATTTCGATCCGCTGGTTATGAAAAATACAGGACCTGGAAAGATCCTGTATCACTAGTGAAATAATCATGATAGAAGGGGCTACCATTATTTTATCAGCAGTCCCTCATATAAAAGAGCAGTAGTGTCATGGAGAAATTCAAAATCTCTTTATGGGAAATAGAATTTGCATTTGAATAAGACAGTCCAAGGGAATGTGGAAGAAAACAAGGACAGCATATTAACAACACCGATCAGCTTAACGAATCATCAAATCGAAATAATAATATTGGCAGTGCCAGGCCAAAAATAGGACTGCTGGAGGACGGAATTACACATCACAATCGTGTGACATGGATAACAGAAATGGTTAAGACGACAACAGGCGTAACTGTGGTTCAGCATTAAATAGTCAAAGACATAGAAATAAGCCACGTTATAAATATGAAGAGCGAGAGCAGAGAATTATTGATGAGATGGGAAAAGGCATGGCCAGGCAGCAGAAGTTATTGAATTAAGGCCACCACAAGAGACATTGCACGACTTATTTCATGACACTTCTCAACAAAGACGGGAAGCAGACGCGAGAAAGGATCCTCAGACATATTCAAAAGCGTTCGGATCGAGCGACAATAACATGGCAAATGTTACATAGAACCTGCTTTATGACTAGGAGGAAAAGGTCAGTGAGGATTTACATCCGATTATCATGGTAGCCAGCGGTCAGCTTCTAGTGTCTCCGTAGTAGCATAAGCAAAATGTGCAAATTATCACTCCTAGATCACTTTAAAGGTGAAGAAACTGAAAATAAGAGGAGCTATTAGAGGCATATACGCGGAGGTGTCACAGAAATCCACATAGGTTTTCTGTGAAGGTAATGCCCTTCAAGCAATTCCTTATTTATTTCAATCGAGGAAACGATATCATCATCGGGACGAACTTTCTAAACGATAACGCAGTGGTCCTTGCTATGGCCCAAAGTGTAATATCGATACACAAGCAAAACATGACGTGTATGAAACTTGAGGAGTGGCCAGTCTCTGCCCATCCCCCAACAAATTGTTTGAGACTGTTGGTTAGGAAGGAAGAAGCAGTATGTGCAGATGAGGACAGAGAAAGATTATATATGTGAAGAGACGAGGAAGAGTCATTAAGGAAGGAAACAGAACAGGAAATTCAAAAGAAGATGGAGAGATGTGTAAATGTACAGGAGCAAGAGAGGTAAGACACGTCCAGATTTTTCGGGATAATTCAGAGTTATTTCCGCCGAAATCAGGTGAAATTAAAACTTTACAGTACAAATTTAAAGTGAAGGAACATTGGAAATTCAATCTCCTCACACACCATACCTTTGCCTTTGAAATACAAGACGTTTGAGGAAGTATACGGCTTGCATGAGAATGACGTAACTGAACATGCCTTGTTAACTCATACAAAATTACTTTGTCTTTTAGAGAAAGAGAATGGTTCAATTAGGCTTGTTATAGATTCATATATAATCAATGTTATAATTGCTCCAGAAGCTTTCCAACCAGAAAAGCTTGAAGAGCTTTTGCAGAAATTTCGTACAATGTCTATTTTCTCTTCTATAGATCTAAGCTAAGCTTCTGGCAATTGAAATTCCACACCTCCTGTCGCTAGTATACTATACTCATAGACTTGGCAGATGGCCAATAAAAAATGTTACCCTTCGGATTAAAAATCCTGTGTAGCGCAATTATACACTGTCTGGATGTCATTTTAGATGACAAAACCAAGTCAGTGGATTACAGTGTACACTGACGATATTTTAATGACAGATAGTATTTGGGAAGATCATAACAGTGCTTTGAATGGTTAATTGCATGCCTTTAAACAGCATACGGTAACTATAAACAGAGAGGTTTGATTCAGCAGAAAAAATGTAAGTTTTCTGGGCATGTAATCTCAGGGGCTGGAATCTTTGCTGACCAAGAAAATTTGGATGCAGTCAAACATTTTGCTGTATCAACTACACAAAATAAAGTAAGATTATTTCTAGATTTAATTAATTTTTACAGAATGATTTATTAGATCCACTGCCTTGCCTCCACATGCCTATGTGCGCTTACTGGCAAGAAAACGCCATGAGTATGGAACAAGGTCACTGGTAGAGAGCTTCAGGCATTGAAAAAAGTGTTGATATCTATATTAGTTCCTTCGCATGCTGACTTGAGGTAAGAATTGTGTATGGTCACACACTTACCAAAATCAGAATTAAATGTCGTGCTTTTCGAGGAATTTGAAGCTGAGAGTGCCGTTGAATGTATGATGAAAGGATTCAGTAGCCATGTTCTGTCCCAATTTGAGAGAAATTAGTCTGTCACAGAACTAGAGGCTTTTACGGTAATTTCGTCATTCCAAAATTTCAGATATTTCCTTTTTGAAGGCAAGACAATGGTATATACAGACCATAAAACTCTTCAATTCCTGCTGACATCAAAATTGATCCCAGGAAAACTAAAGTGATGCGTGTTGCACCTACAACAGTACAACTTCACTCATGTACACACACCGAGGTCAACTACCATCACTGAAGACACCCTGCCCAGATACTGTATAGGATTAACCTGTGCAATGCAGGAGGACCTAGAAGTGAATAATTTTAGTTTCTTTTGTTTGTGAAAGTTTGCATTCGAAAATACATCACTCAGTCTAAAATATAGCAAGAGAACAGGACATGGACTGTGAATTACGAAGAACCAAAGAAAAGCGCTAACATTAGGAACAAGTTCTGATTAGGCTATATTACGTTATCGAGAAACTCTTATTTACAGAAGAAGTGTAGATGACTCATTGTGGCTACTCTGTATCCTGGAGAAACATATTAATAAGCTAATTTTATGCACACTCATGAGCTGTGAGAATTTCGGTCCACAAAATTGGTTTTCAAAACTGAAAACGTTGTGGTACTCTAAGAAAATGGGTTGACAAATTAGGACGGTCTTGTCCATTTGTAAAAGTTGAAAAGGGCAAACCATAATGCTCAGAATCTTCAGACAGGTCTGTACCCAATTGTCTCCACCAAATTAAAACACTTAAGATCAGTAGATGTTTACTGACCCATTCATAGAACATAGAGCAGTGCTGCATGTCTTTCTTGCCATTGAATTAACTTCTAAATCTGTAACCCTAACTCCGTTAAGGAAGGTGACGGTCAAAACTGTTTTGAAAGTTCTTTGTAAGAACTTCGTGACACAAGTAAGTTCTGTGGAGAAATTAATCATGGATAGTGGTCTACAATTCGATATTCGAAGATGGGTTACAATCCTGAAAGACATAGAATCAGACCTGTCATTATATCGTCCTTTCTTCCAGCTCTGAATCCCACCAAATAGCAAACAGCACTCTAACTGGTATATCTTTTTCTCAATTTCCAGGAAGTATTGAACGAGTTACCACACACTATGACTAAGTTTCCGTCTATTACTGTATTGGGTTTCTTAGCCAAGGGAGAAGATTAAGGAATTAGTTTACTTTTCTCCCTGTTGTAGAATGCAACATGAAAAAACAGATAGTTAGGTCTTGAACAGCAAAACAAGGGGCTGCCAAAAAAAGGAATTATTGAATAAACCAAACCCAAATTTCAGACTTTTTCATGTAAGAAAACTAATGTGAAATCACCTCGGCTATCGAAAAAGTATCTGTACCACATAATATTTTTCATATATAATGGTCCGTTTAGGATTTGAAGATTGACCCACGCCAACGCATGTGAACCGGAGGCACTGTGTAGCAGAGAAACAATCGTGGAACATCACATTACCCACATTAAACCTTTTGCGGAATAATGCAGACAAAAGATGAGTTACTTGTAATGCAACAAGGAATGAGTTTCTTCATGTATGTGACCATATTGTCCGTAGCTGCTTTAAAATTCTTGTGGATATTAATTTTCTGTCGTTGCAGATACAATACTGCATGATTTTTTCATCACACACGTTTTCCTTGTCGACGTTAAGCATCATCAGTTGTGTGTAATTAACTTATTTTAATTTTCATGTCGAATATGTCGATTTGTACTTACGGTGATTTTCGCTTGATATATTGCTTACATCGGGAAATGCCCTCTGCTGTTAGATCGTTGTTTTTCTGCATTACGTACTCATACTTTTAGTCTGATTTTTGGTTGTTCTATAGCTTTATGCATTTGTTATGTTTTCCATAACACGCTTTTATGCACAACACTGTATTCTGTTTGTTTTTGTACCCCTAATTATGTGTTGCGTATTGTGTTTCATAATGTTACCACGCTACAATGTCATGTACTGGAACAGATGCATGGATGACATAATATGCGTGATACTTGAACCTAAAATCAGAGTACAGCAACTACAAAAAGGCGCAAATAGTGTAAACAAAAACATAATGTTCACAATGGAAGAGAACAAGAAAACTCGCTCATCTTTCTACACATGACCACACGATAAGACTATATTAAACACACTTCTGTCTGATACGGAAAACCCACAACGAGTGACATTATCTCAAATGAACCCGCAAACCACAAACGAGGAGTAATCAGATAAACCCCCAAAACGCTTCTGATTACCAGAAAGAGATAGCCATTATAAAACAAGCAGCATCAAAAACTGGACACAAAGAAACAATGGTAGACAAACTAAATAAAAAAAATAAAGAGACAACTAATGAAAAGAACTAACCAAACAACACCAACTAATACAACTTACACTACAACAAAAAATTGGCACACCATGACCTACAACAACAAATTCACACATAAAATAGGTTACATATTCCAAAAACCATGGCGTAAACATTACTTACAAAACAAACAACTCAGTGCAAAAACAAATCCCAAAAGTGAAATCAAAACCCGACAGATACCAAAAATCTGCTATCTATCAGCTCATTTTCAGCGATGGTAGAATGATATACATTGGAATGATTGTCAGGATATTCGACACAAGATATAAACAACACATCAGAGCATTTAAATATGGTGTAAACCAGTGAACATTTGCTAATTATCTATAACAAGAACGTCATAGACCAGCAATTTTGAAAGAGATAGTAATATCATAAAAATCAATAATTACAGACAACTCCTTCCTTTCCAAAAAATTTCCACATACAAAAAGCATTACCAACAAATAAGCAGTTGCTCAATGACCAAATAAATATTGGAAACCATACTCTGTACCGTAACACCGCTATAAACTAATTCCCATTCATCATCGTTTCTCCCTCCCCTGCACCGAAAAAGAAAAAAGAAAATCCCTCCATCACTATTAGTTTCCTGCTCTTACATACTATATAAATACACAAAAACATAATTAAATAGAATTACACGTATAAAATAATCTAATAATAAAAAATAATAAGAAGTTTGTAGGTCAAAGACGAACATGTGGAAAGTTTATGTTTGCAACATTACGAAACACAAACCACAACACATACTTAGGAGTACATAAACCGACACAATACAATGGTGTGCATAAAAGTATGTTATGAAAGCATAAGAAATGCATAGTGCTGCAGAACAACTAAAAATTAGTCAAAAACTATGTGTCTAAGGCAGAAAAACAACGATGTACTAGCAGACGGCGTTTCCCGATGTAAGCGAGAAATCAAGCGAAAATCACCGTTAGTACAAATCGACATTTTCTTAAGAAACGGTTTTTGGATCTAAATGGAAAAAAGATGTAAATAACTTAATTACAGAACACTGATTATGCTTTACCTCAATAAAGCGAAACACGTCTGGCGAAAAAATCACACAATTTTAAAGTTGCAATGACAAAACAAAATTACTCAGAAGCCAAAAATTAGTGTTCATCCGGATAATATGTAACGTGTTTCTTCTTTGGAGTATTTTCAGTCCTCTTTGTGTGTGTGTGTCTGTGTACACTCTTTTGCGTATATGGGTAATAATTAGGAAAATGAACAGCATCTAAGCATACATTAATATGTGTTTTTCTCGTGTTACAAACAGTGTGTATGAGAGGATGGAAGATGATATTCAGTATTGATAGGAAACAGTTAGTATCTATGTCTTCTGTATTGATTAATGGAAAATTTCTTTGGGTCTAAGCGTATGCTAATGTACAAGTTACGTTAAGTTATGAGATGATTGAGCATTATATATGGAACAGAAACATCTTGTCAGTATATTCTCGTGAAAATTAGACTGGAAATGTAGTTCAGTGTGTCAGTGAGAAATCATAATGGGAAACTGACTGAGCACATCTTATGAGGCCTTTCAGAAATGTGGTTATGGACGTAATTTGGATTTACGTTCGCAAGCCAGTGGGACCATACCAAATATCCTGCGTAGTGCATAGGAATTTGCATTCTTTGATCGCTAACAGTGTCATAATGGTGTTGTGAGGATTTTGTGGTTTTGGTCGCCTATAGGAAGAAGGATATGTGGTTTTGGAGTACGAAAGAAGGACGCTTTGAGTGTAGGAGAACAGCTGTGTGTGGTAATATATGGAATACTGTGGAATCACTCGACATGAAACGAATCGTATGTTGGAACGTATTAGGATGACCATCAGTCAATAACGTGATGAATTTTAGGTAATACATTAGGCCAAATAGACAGGGCAATGATAAATTATTTGTTCCTCTGTGAACTGTTACAGAAATGCAGTTGCATCCATGTACATAAACGAAATGCTTCTTTTTTGGGATGGGGCGTGTGTTCAAAAATGCTTCAAATGTCTCTTAGTACTATGGGACTTAACATCTGAGGTCATCAGTCTCATAAACTTATTTAAACCTAACCAACCTAAGGACATCACACACACATCCATGCCCGAGGCAGGATGCGAACCTGCGACTGTAGCAGCAGTGCGGTTCCGGACTGAAGCGCTTAGAATCGCTCGGCCACAACGTTCGCTGGGGGTGGGGGGGGGGACGGGTGGGGGGGGGGGGAGGGATATCAAATAATATAGTAGGCCACAGGCAAAGAAACCATTATGAGAGTAAATCATGAAGGGTTGGACACAAATATGTACGTAACAAAACGGAAAATGAAGCATAGCTCACCAAGCTGTAAGCTCTACGTTACATGATACTAGTGATTGAATTTCAGAACTGTGTGGTCATTTGTACTGTTATTTTTAACTTTAAGAAATATATGTTTGGTACAGTTCGAGTTTCAGTCCGGCGCACAGTTTTAATCTGTCAGGGAGTTTCAACGATGTATCCGTTGCATGTTTTACATGTTGTCCGTCTGTACAGGGACGTCGAGCACCATGGAGTAAACACACGAGCGACACAGATTAAGGTTCTTCCGCCTGGCACCGGGCAGATGGTGGAAGAATTAACATCAAAAGATAGACTGCAGCTGGCATAATCTGTCTTCTCTACGAGGCCTCACCTCGCAATGCAGCAGGCAGCGACAAGTGTGTGTCAGATTGCAGGTCACCTCTGAGTAGGTCTAACTACCACTGTATCTAGAATGAGCTAGTCCTGCATGGGTTTGAAGCAGAATGTGGGTTACTGCAGGTGGCTGCAGTTCAACTGAATGGACGCAGTAGCCATAGCTTTGCGGACCAACTGTCAGAACTCCTGTCACAAGTGTATTGGGGTTAAGAGACTGTAAACAGCCTCCACTTGCTTCAATAATCCGCAGGATGAGACAAATGTGTAACACCACATTGAAGAAGGAACTCAGATGAACTCTCCCTGTATCCTTCTCCAAACACTGGAGATAACTGTACCGATCCAGTGAGAATCCTATGAACATTCCTGAGCCACACCCCGTAAATCACATCAAACGACATTGCCTGTTTTCCGTTTTTTTGCGGAAGCACTAAGAAGAGGTCCATAAAAAGAAGTTGAAGTCTTCTCACACTTATGAGGCGGTTGGAAATGTAGCATGAGTGATCACTCTAAGAGGAACACTGGCCATTCCACTCTCCATGGGTCAATGTTGTTCTGCCCTGTGACAATAATAACATGCCTTTACGGTACACACCTATAAGAAATTACAACAGGCATTGCCTATGAATAGGTCAATCCGTTATCCTTCACGCTTAACCGCAACCGACGTTATTTTACAGTGACCAAGCCTACGAGAACTTCGACAGAGCAATACACCTGTGAAGGAGGAGAACAGCGAAGCAGTACATTCACTACTGCCTTCAATCTAGTTCCATTAATATAAATCCCTTCTCTCCACCGAAACAATTAAACATAAACTCGTGCGCAGATAATAACAAACCAGTTGAGTATGATTTATTGTTGTGTTTTTCTTATTTTCAGCAGACAATGAAGGGACATCCATAGTGACATAACAGTATTGTATGTCATTCACATAGTTGCAAAGCTAAGGTCTCTATTCAGTTCTTATCGTTGCAAGTATATTACTTGTGTCTTCACACGTGACGTAAGACAATACTGATTGGATGCAGCTATCAAATGTTGTCATGTCAGTCTAGTGCATTATTGAATATGTAGTAAGGCACAATTATGTCAAGCACTGACATTGATTATGGAGGGCAATATACTGTTTTGCTATACTAAGTGTCCAGAGGGTAGTAACACTTCCTTTTCAACAACGAGCTACTTAAATCAGAATGATAGTCTTGTGCAACCGCAGTAGCATGAATGCGTGACGAAATACTTTGTAAAGCTTCTTTATTTGAATGTTGTTTGGGAATCAGTATTAAAATGAGGAGAGAGCCATCCTAATTTACTAGTAAACTAGTTTGGTCTTCTGCGTCTACATATATTTCATGTAAAATGTTTGCTTTAACTGGGCACCAGATGGTTAAAAATCATTGTGTTATTACCGGTCACAAGGATGAAGATACTATTATACCTCTGTAGAATTCAGCAACAGTACCACATCTTATTTGGACCATCATCATGGTGCCAAGAAGTGGCGTGTAGATGACAGACACCTTACTTGCTCCACATGGTGTCCCAAGAATGCTTCACTTAAGTTACAAATTATTATTATTATTCGCAGTTGTTATAGTGTCATCTACGGCACAATCAGATCTTAGCTGATATTTTTCCAGTGATGTCTGACAGTAGCAACGGTATGTGGGAAATTAGAATACTTTTTAAGAGGTGTCACAGTATATACCGAACTAAGACATCCCTCTGCGCTAAGTTTTGTTCCTACAGACGTGTAATGAAAAACGTTGCAGATGTACGCGGCATTTTTCGTATTTATATACATTTTGGAAACTACCTTTATGAGTGTCTTACAGGGCATTAAATCGAGAGATTACGGAGATATGTTATGGTATAGTATGAGTGGTCAGTGACTGTGCACACATTTTCTCTTTCTTACTCTCTTTAACCTTTAATTGTATAACATTGTCTCTACCTGTTATGACAAGTGTAGTTCACATATTAGTTGCAATTCCACTGCTTCTTATGACAACTGTAATTCCGCTTTAATGGCAATGAGTTGGCTCCTGGCAGAGCAAATGGTGTGACGGCTGAGCGAGAAGGTAGGTTTCACACGGGACGGCCACCAGTGACAAGCCCTCAGCTTCCACATACATGCCTTCAACGTCGGCCAAGTGAGGGTGCCAGAAGGTACGGACCACTTGCTGAGGCAAACATCGCATTTCGCCAAGGGACCACACACACGATGGGAGGCCGCGCACAGAAGGCAGTTTTTGCGCGTGAGGTTTACAATAGGCTTCAGGTTCGGCGAAAACTCTATACAAAGTTTCTCATTGCCGTTTCACTGCACCACAGGGTGGAAAGAACGTTGCGCAACACAAGCTAGGGAAGTGACTCGCTTGAAAGAAACATCTTAAGAATTTTGTCACAGGGACGGTGGAATTCCTCTTTCGACCACTGCTGTTTATGTTAGTTCTTTCTAGACAAATGTCGAACCGAGCATGAGAACATTGTGACATTGGTGACGTGTAGAAATAGAAATTTTTGCTGGCTTGTGTACCGTGTCTTCAGAAGGGGTAGGGGGCGGGGATAGCAGAAGGTTTCCTGGCAAACATATAATGTAGCAACGTGCGGGATTCCACAGATATTTCTTTTTCCTTTATTTTGTGATATGTGAAAACCATAAAAGGAGCAGAGGCAGGTACAGGCTATTATCTAGTCGAAGCATACTTCTCTGAAAGAATAGCAACAGAAAAGCCAAAGGGGCAGGGGGAGGGGGACGAGCATAAAAGATCGTAACACTGACAGATTTAAGGATAATGGAAAAACACATGTGCTTATCAGTAAACTGGAAAACAAATTTGATGATGTAACAATGGAAGACAATATCGACATTGAAGACCACTGGGAAATGATAAAACAAATGAGGAAGAAGCTGCACTAGAAGTTAGCTAAAATAGAAAAAGAAGGCAGAAAAATTCATGGTTTTCGAAAGAATGTGAGCAAAAAGTGAAAGAAAAAAGAGTACCGAAAGATAAAAACCTACAAGAGGATTCCAACGAAAGTAAAGAAGCAAAAGAAATTGTTAATAGAGAAACAAAAAATCTTCCCAGAAGTAAAAGAGAGAATATGTAGATAAAAAAGCACAGGAGGTTAATTGTGGAGAGAGTGCAAGAGCGTTTTACGTATCAGTTTTCAGAAAAAGTCATATACTACACATATAGTGGCAATATAGTTCTGGAAAGGCCCAAGGGTATGGAAATCGGAGGGAATACTTTGAGGAGCTTCTAAATCTTGAAGATGTGCAGAAATGGAGCAGTAACATGAGTATCTGATTGTAGATTCCTTTGTGAAACCGCCGACAGTAAAAGAGATAGCAGACTCAATCAAAATTCTAAAAAACAACAGAGCTCCAGGGAGGGATGGCGTAACAACTGAACTGTTTAAGGAGGGAGGAATAAGAGCTGCGAAACAAATACGCACACTTGTTACGAACATCTGGAATGAGGAAAGAATGCCAGAGGAGTGGACAGAGGTGATAAAACCAATTCATAAAAATGGGGACAAACAACAATGCAGGAATTACAGAGACATCTCAATAATTAACTCCGCCTATAGAGTGTCCTCCAAGATCCTCGATAAAAAATTAGAACCATTATTAAAAGAAATAATAAATGAGAGACAAGTGGGATATAAGAACTACCGACCAGCTAATCATACTGAAATACGCGTATCCAATTACTGAGAGTGTAACCAAACAATGGAAGCACTATTTGTTGATTTTAAGAAAATCTATGACAGTATGTCAAGAGATAAAATGTGGGTGCAAAAGCTTAGATTCAGAATACCAAAGAAGATTACAGATCTTGCGAAAGTGACACTGAAAGCCTCGAAAGGGGAAGTGAAAATGGATGAAGAACATTCCAAGGCATTTGATATAAAAACAGGAATCAAGCAAGGACATCGAATATCACCCCTCTCGTCCAGCACTGTAATACAGGAAGCGCTGGACACAGCAAGTGAAGCAGAAGAGTGAATTAAACTAGAAATAAAAATAAATGTACTGGCCTTTGCAGATGACGTAGCACTAGTCGCTGACAATCCGGATGACCTTAACATATTGGCCAAATGACTCATTCGAAAAGCAAAGAATGTTGGATTAGAAGTAAATGATGAGAAAACAAAATTCATGAGATTAGAAGGAAATTACGGAACAAAAGACGGGATGACAAGCAAGGAATAGAAGAGAGGATCGAAGCTGCATCCAGAGCATGATGCTCACTCAACAAACAAATGTCATCCAATTTTTTTCAAGAGGAACCAATTTAAGAATATATAAAACCATTATATGGAGCCGAAATATGGAGAATATATAAATACACGGAGAGAAAGATAAAAGTTTTAGTAAATAAAATGTTTAAAAATAATTTTGAACCAATCTGTGAGGGAGGAGCATGGCGCAGAAGAAAGAACAGAGAGCTCAAGGAGCTATACAATTAACCAGATCTAGTTGCAGAAACAAAGATAAGAAGACTAAGATGGGCCAGCCACGTCCATTGAAGAGAGAACTCCCAGAGAAAAAAATCATAAAAACGGAGACGTCTAGGTAGGCCGAAAATAAGATGGAGAGACCAGGTCGCCAAGGATCTCCAGGTACTGGGAACAAGGAAAGAAGGTGACGAAGACAAAATACTGTGGAAGAGGTTGCTTACACTCTTCGGCATTCTCCTTCTATTTTGTAAGTGAGGCAGAATGCTTTACGAGATTAACAGGCTTCTCTATGTCTCGTTGCCCTGGCAACATACTGGACGTACTTCGGCGTGGTAATCAGTGGGTGGAGACCGGCCATCTGCCTTCAGCCGACTTGATAGTTTCCTTATTAACCTTCACTGGTGAACGACTAAGATGTGCTAATAATTGAGAGATTTGACAGTCTGCTGATTAAAATATGGAAAGTGGAAAGGAATTACAAAACTTTTCGTTTCTTGATCTGTGTTAGTTGAGCTCTGGCTGTAAATGCACGTCTATTCAGGAGCTTCACACAAAACCATATGTTCTACTCCTCCGTTCTAAGTTTCTCTTCGTCTTGTATGGAACTTCGCATAAGATTAAATATAGGTTTGGCTTTCGCTGTGGACGCATGCTGTCGTCCTGTTTAACTATGATCGAATTTTTTCTGAAAATTACTCAGCATAGAGCGGGTCTAATCGAGACTGAATCAGCATCAGACGAGACTGTAAGCTCAGACGAGCGCCAGTCGTCGCAGCCATGACGCTAAAGTTCAGTCACTAACTATGGTAATGCACTGCTCAGTTGCGGCACGCTAGGGAACTCACATGGCAATACTCGGGGTATTGTTTCTTTCGATTCAATAGTTTTTCTTTCCTATTTAAGGCACGCACAATTTCGTTAACACCTATAAAGTACATTTATTTTTATTGACGAAGGACAGTTTAGATTAGATTAGATTAAATAAGTTTTTCGTTCCATAGATCCATGCTGAGGAGATCCTCATGGATGTGGAACATGTCAACTTTTTTTTTTAGCTGAAATAACAATACTAATAGTATGAATATATACAATACATCATTTGTTCCTATTAAAAAATTCGTCAGTGGAGTAGAAGGAGTTGGCCACTAGTAAGTCTTTCAGGCTCCTTTTAAATTGATCTTTATCTGTAACTAAATTTTTTATTTTTTGCTGGCAAATTATTGAAGATGAGTGTTCCTGAGTAGTGGTCAACTTTTTGAAGTAAAGTAAGTGCTTTTAAGTCTTTGTGCAGATCATTTTTGTTCCTGGTATTCTATGTATGAAGTGAGCTGTTTGTTGGAAAAAGAGATATATTATTTAGGACAAATTTCATTAAGGAGTAAATATACTGAGAGGCAGTGGTTAGTATACCCAGTTCTTTGAAGAGGTTTCTACAGGACGTCCGTGAATTTACTCCACAAATAGTACGTATTACACGCTTTTGGACTCTGAAAACTTTTGTTTGACTTGAAGAGTTACCCAAAAATATTCTACCATATGACATTATTGAATGAAAGTAGGCAAAGTATGCAAGCTTTTTCATTTTTATGTCGCCTATGTCTGCTAACACTCGAATTGCAAATACAGATTTGTTAGGGCGTTTCTGCAGTTCTGTAGTGTGCTCCTCCCAACTGAATGTGTTATCAAGTTGTAATGCCAGGAACAAGCTGCCAAAGGAAGATCAGAGAACAGTGGAAGAAGAATGGGGAGATTTTAAGAGGGCTCTAGTTGAGGCAGCTGAGACTGTGTGCGGAAGAACTAGCACAAAGAGGAGAAGTAAGGAAACCCTATGGTGGCACAACATATGTAAAGAGGCAGTACTTCGAAAGAACAAAGCCTTCATAGAATGATTCCAGACCCGAACAGAGGAAGCTAGGGTAAAATATAAGGAAAGCAAGAAAGCGGCACAGACCATAGTAAGGGCGGAGAAGAAGAAGTGGATGGAAAAATGGACAAGAATGTTAGAAGGGAACAAAAAAGTACTTTACACCATGGTAAGAAATAAGAGGAACGACAGAAGCGAGTGCCTGAGGATCATGGATAATAATGGAAGAGTTGTGGAGTAAATGCATGAGTTCAAAAAGATTTGGAAGGAGTACTTTGAAGATCTGTTGAATGCCGTCAAGCGGGTAACTAACAGCGATGGAGAGCCTAAGGCAGCAGACGATTATAATAGTGGGGAAATTGATGATCTAACTTGGAATGAAGTGGAAGAAGCCATAAAGAGGATGAAAGGGGGCAAGGCACCAGGTTGGGACGAAGTAACAGTGGATATGATATGAGCAGCAGGAGAAGTAGGAACCCAGTGGCTATACAGAGTGCTGAGGGTGGTGTGGAAGGAGAACAGAATTCCTGAGGATTGGATGAAAGGAATTATAGTCCCGATCTTCAAGAAAGGGGATAAAAGGAGATGTGAGAACTACAGAGGAATCACCCTGCTGTGCCACTGTGGAAAAATCTATGAAAAGATCCTGGAGAAGAGAATAAGAAGCAGTATTGAAAGTAGACTGCAAGAGGAGCTGTATGGTTTCAGACCGGGAAGATCAACAACGGACCTCATATTTGCGGTAAGGCAACTGCAGGAAAGGCACTATGAGTACGGGAAGGACTTAATCATGGCCTTTTTAGATATTGAGAAGGCGTATGACAGTATCTATAGGGACAAGCTCTGGGATGTTCTGAAAGCAAAAGGGATAGATGAAGAGATAACACGAAAAGTCAGAAAAATGTATGAGGGAAGTGAGAGTTGTGTGAAAGTGGGGAGGGAACGTACTGCATGGTTCAAGCTGGAAAATGGGCTGCGACAGGGAAGTGCACTTTCGCCTTTATTGTTTATTATTGTTATGGATGAAATCCTACAGCAAGTATCAGATGCAATTGGAGATCATAAAATTAAAGCAGTGCTTTTGGCCGATGACCTGATGTTATGGAGAAATTGTGAGAAGGAGGTGCAAGAGCAGTTAGATGTATGGGAGGCAACGGCAGCACAATATGGAGTGCATTTATCTGCAAAGAAAAGTGAAATAATTGTCACAACAAGGAAGAAGAATAGGCCAAATGTGGATACAACTTGTGTAGGGGAAAAACTACGAGTGGTAGAGAGCTTCAAGTACCTGGGAAGCATGATTGAAAACAAGGGGGGAAACGTAATGGAAATAAATGAAAGGCAGAAAAGCAGGGCAGTTCTTCAAACGCATTAGGGGGCTTATTTGGAGCAAGGAGGTGCCACAGAAATCCAAGGGAATTATATACCGAACCTACTTTGTCCCCATATTGGCATACGGAAGTGAGACATTCGTAATGCACAAAAGCGACAAAAGTAGAATACAAGCTAGTGAAATGAAGTTCCAGAGGAGCAGGTTGAGTGTAACAAGACGAGACTGATTGCGAAATGTGTATGTGAGGGAAAGACTAATGGAGGAACAAGTACAGTACAGGATAGAAAAATCAAGACTGCAGTGGTATGGACACATGAAGAGAATGGATGAGGGAAGAATTCCAAAGAGGATGTTTGATCTGTAACTGGAGGGGAAGAGGCCCAGGGGAAGACCAAGAGATAGATGGGTGAAGGTAGTGAAGGAATGTGTGACGAGAAGAGGAGAGAACTGGACGAAGGTGGAAGAGGGGGAATGGTGGAAAGACAGAACAAGATGGAGAGGCTTGTGTTCCCCACAGACCCAGCCAGTGGCTGGAAACTGTCCAAGATGATGATGATGATAATGAATCCCAGGAATTGAAGACTGTCAACCTCTTCTGTCTGCTCTTCTTCATACTTTATGCATATGCTGGGTGGAAACCTCTTACAGGTTCTGAATTGCATGTAGTGAGTCTTTTCAAAGTTTAATGTCAATGAGTTTTTCTTTAAACCATTTATTAATATCCACGAAAATATCATTAGCAGATCTTTCTAGAACTACACTCGACATACTATTTATTGCAATACTTGTGTCATCTGCAAACAGTTTGCCTCATGAGCGAGAGGAAGAAAATGTGTTGTTGAACTCATGTTCAATGCCCATTTTTCTGTGATGAGAATAAATCGCAGTCGTTGAACGTAATATCTTGTTTCAAGTAGAAGCACCATTCAATTTTTTAAATTTGTATGGTATGAATTCAATTGAAGCAAAACGAAAAAAAAATCAAGTCACGTAAGTCAGATGCGTTATTACGGACAGTTAGGAGCACGAGTAACTTGTGCTAAATGCCTGTCCTTAAACTGAATGTCACAGGATCGAATTCATTCCTTCAGATACTGTTTCTTCAGACACTTGCGCGAGTTTATCAGGCATTCAGCTTGAGGGAAATAGTGTGGCGTTTCACACATGCATTCACGAGACAGACGACAGTTAATAAAATAATCACTCAAACAGGCATTTCCAAGTAGTATGACAACAGAGGAAAGCAACGACCGCAAGGACAAGAAGGAAATTTGTTACGAGACAAAACTAAGGAGAAGTTTGTTGTCACGGCAGAATACGACGGCGAAGAAGGGAAATTTGGTGAGCGTAAAGAAGGTCTGTTGTGGACGATGAACACTAATCAGAAAAGTGCCGGACCACAAGTATAAAGGTCTTATATTCGATCCCCGTTCAGTCATTGGATTTTTATATGTCGTTTCTCACTTTTTTTACCTCCATCAATGTGTTCTGACGTGAAAAGTTTCAATTTGAAAAGTGTTTTGAAATCCGCCTTAAGCTGTAGCCCCCGCCCCTTCCCCTTCCACCCTATAATGGATGGATATGTCTGCTGCAAGGTCAAAGAATGCCAACGTCGTACCACATCCAACAGGACCTCACGTAGTAAGGCTCAGTGGTGTACAAAACAGTCTTCGAATTGATAACAGCTCTGCATAATGATAGTAATGGCACACACCAACTGTAGGCGGTGATGGAAACAATCCTGCACTTTAGGTTATTAGGCACATTTATACATTCTTCGATTTCATATGTTTCTATAAACAGGTTCTTAGATGGTAGGGAATAACTTACGTCCATAGTACATACGAATGGATGAATATTTCTGCTTATTTGTTAGCTTGTTATTTGGAAACTGAACTGTATGCATCTACAGCACATGTGATGCATAACGCAAAGTGGTTTACTTAATTGGTGATGTAATTTAATGAATCTGGGCTGCACAACACACACTCACACCGACCGCAACAATCAGAATTTTAAGGTTCAGAATAGCTGGAAATTTCAGTTATGAATCAACAGCTCACTGTCTGGTACTGACCTCTAAGTGGTAGCAATCATTGCCATGAATCACGAATAATTACACTGAATGGCCAAAGATGAAATTCTGAACTGATAGAGAGACGTAATTATCAATCTTTAGTTCTGAGCGAGGGAATTATTTCACTGCATAAACTGTCGGCGTATCTCTTAATCACTGCTCTCGTACATGCGGTTTTCACTTACTTTGTGAAATTCAGTCGCCTTTTACGTCGATTTCCGGAAGTTGCTGCGCCAGCTGCAATTCTTTAGTATGACACGCAAAGAAATATTTCCCTCGCCGTGCAGATAGCTCACGGCCTCACCTGGGTACAATGGTGATATGTCACATACAAATCCACATATAAATTCTGAGTTCCTGCAGACGAGGAAATGCGAGTTTCGAGTTAAATTGTTCAATGGTGACAAAAGCAACATTGCGACCGTGTATAAATTGCAGATTCTTACTCGCAACCGAATTATATGCAACTGCAGTCTAATGCGTACCAATTGGTCAATGATAACGGTTCTTTGTATGTCAAAAATTTATTCTCAAAACCCACCTTAATTTCACATTTGTATTGAGTACCATTCTTAGAGCACTCTCCATACATTTGACATCATACTTTCATTTCCATTTAACTTCAAATATGAAATTTCTCTTATGTGAATAACATGGCGCACGACAGGTAACAAGAATTACTTCATTGTAGAACCCGTCAGTCTTCACGTACGATTAACGCCAGAATCGCTCTATGTAAGTCTTATTACACTTAACGGTGTTGGTGGTTAGTGTTTAAAGTCCCGTCGACAAGGAGGTCATTAGAGACGGAGCGCAAGCTTGGGTTAGGGAAGGATTGGGAAGGAAATCGGCCGTGCACTTTCAAAGGAACCATCCCGGCATTGGCCTGAAACGATTTAGGGAAATCACGGAAAACCTAAATCAGGATGGCCGACACTTAACGGATACATAAAAAACTATGAATAAAGAAGAGGTGAGCGACAGTATTGCACCGAGTGGCGTCTGCATGACTTTTCGTCCCTGTCGCTTAAGATTACAACTGTTCAGGCACGCGTTAGATAAACAAGAGCACATAAATCACGACTGAGTGGCGACAGGTCGCACCTCAGCAGAGCGTTATTTACACTTGCTATGTGTTTACACATGAAATAAAATTCAAATGCATAATCTGAAGATGGCGTAATTCGGCTGAAACATATAATTGCGTAGTACTTACATATAGACTTTTTTCTTGAATAGGTGCAAGTGCCCTTAAAGAAGACTAGATCAGAGAACTTCATAGCCGGCCGCGGTGGCCGAGTGGTTCTAGACGCTTCATTCCGGAACCGCGCGACTGCTACGGTCGCTGGTTCGAATCCTGCCCCGGGCATGGATGTGTGTGTTGTCCCTACGTCAGTTAGGTTTAAGTAGGTCTAAGTACTAGGGGACTGATGACCTCAGATGTTAAGTCCCAAAGTGCTCAGAGCCATTTTTGAGAGAACTTCACAACAATACGTTGACTCATTTTACCCATTTATTTAGAACAAACCAAACACGACTAGTTTTTTAACCGTCTAAACAAAATAATACAGCCGAGTGCACATATCACTTACGCTATTGCGCAAGCTGCACAAATGTAACCAAAGCAAAGTTTTGCAGGCAGGCCGAGAAATGTATTTGTTTCTTTTTATCCTCACTGTGGTGCGTGCCAAGCTGTTGCTCTTCTTCTTAGCCCCGGCGCGCACAGTGTGCTTTTTACTCGTCCTAATGCTCTCCGGGAGATCATTAGCTGCATGGGGTCCACAGCACAGTGCAGACGCAAGTTGCGCGTGGACATGCACGCATGCACGCACACAAACACCTACACATACACTCACATGTGGTCACTGGCATTTATGCGAGGCCTCGGTGCAGGTCCTCCCCAAAAACCGACGAGGATGCAGGGACGGTCTCTTCCGGAATGCATGAAAAACTGCCCTTCCGTTGGGACGCGGGCCTCTCTCCAGAATTAGAATTTGCGTCGCCTGGCCACACAAAGACAAAAAAAGGGTAAAGAAAAAAGAACGAGAACCGGATGGGTTGGGGAGAGAGAGGAGTGGGAGAACGGAAGGTTCCGCCAGCGCCGAAGAGATTATGTGCTTCTGGTCCCGCTGCACACAAGCACAGATACACACACACACACACACACACACACACACACACACACACGATGTTCGCTCACTTCCTGCAGAATTATGACGAATATCTACCACCTGGCAATTGCAAAGCGCCCAGCATTAAGAATTAAAAAGTAAAATGTGGTTTCGGTCCGACCGCAAGTTCCTAAAGCAAATAAATTTCGGATGATCTTAATTGCGCTAATACTGCTTTGTGGCAATGTGGATTAGAGAGTAATTTTCGTGTTTTATGCAAATAAACACGTTACATTGTGTGCTGAAACGTGGACTTTTGGTAGGAATTAGTGATCGTAAATAGTCTTAAAAATATATTGAGATACATGGTATTCACAACTTCCTGGCATTCTGCTTCATACGGAAATGTTTCATTGAAAGTCTTACGCTAAATTAATCTGGAACAAAATATGCTGCAAGAAGAAAAATAAAGCGCTAGTCGAGTGAGCATTAATGCAGGGAATCGCCAACCACAGACTCTTCTTAGCTGTGCAAATATAGTTGGAGTCTGTTTACTATGAATAGATTTGCATTGTGTCTGGTATAATGAAGACATGCCGTTTTCATGCTTTCTTCACGTTGTCGAAACCTTTTGTTCAATCGTGGTAAAGGAACAGAACAGAAAAGGATTAAATCACCAATATCAGTAATTCATGACCGAAACCATAGATGATTTCGTGCATTTAGATTGGCAGAAAAATTACGAGAATAATTCATATCAGGCAGCCAATTCTAATAGCTGTGTGCTGTCGGTCCTAAAGATATACTGAGAGAAGTACAAGATTTGGTTAGGAATGACATGTTCGTATGTTTTTTCGTGATGACAATGGAGAGTTGTTGCACATCTGTGGACCAACACTAAGAAGAACCAACTCTCCAGTTGTAAGCGGCTTGTTAGGATGAATGACCCATTTTGCTCTCATCAGATGCTGAAAACTGCAGTTTTCTGCAATTCCATCTGCACGTACAACAGCAAAATTTTAACATAGGACATGTTAACTGAAAACTGAAAGAGTTCCAGCACGTCGGACGATAAGTTCAATAAGACGATCAAATGAAAGAGCCTATCACACTAAGGCAAATAGAGGAAGCTGTCTTCGATAACAACATTACAGTAGCTGATTAAGTGTGTTCGGACACCCACTACTGGACATTAATGTGGAGTGTGTCCGCCCTCCCTTCATGACAGCTTCATTTCTACTGGGAACACTTTCAGTTTGGTATCTGGATGTCTGTGGAGTATTGATAGCCCAATTTTTCTGGAGAGCCGGAACAAGAGAATGCTGTGGTGTGGAGCGAATTGGATGTTCTAACAAATCGCAAAAATTTTACAATGCGTTCAGGTGGGTAGGCCTAGCCATTTCAGGATTCTAAGAGTGCAATAACCACTACCTCACAGATGCATTTATATAGTGACACAATCATCGTTTCGAAACGGATTCCCTCCTGCACTCAATAAAAAATGCTATAAAATGTGTTCCCAACTGTCTACATTTTACGTTCCGTTAAGCGCAGTTATATGTCCTCAATCTAACTATTTAAAGCAGCGCCATGCCACAACACTTTTGTACATCGCTGTTGGCACTACACATGGCGGCAAGTTATGTATTCCAGGCACGGGCCACAAGATATAGCGTGATTCGACAATGTGAATCACTCGTATGCAGTGATCCACAGTCCTGTGGTGTCGTTCTTTGCACCAACTCAGTAGTCGCTTGGCACTGAGAACTGACATGTGCGGCTAAGAGGAGTTCAAAAAATGGTTCAAATGGCACAAAGCACTATGGGACTTAATATCTGAGGTCATCAGTCCCCTGGACGTAGAACTACTTAAACGTCACTAACCTAAGGGCATCACACACATCCATGCCCGAGGCAGGATTCGAGCTTGCGACCGTAGCGGTCGCGCGGATCCAGACTGAAACGCCTAGAACCGCTCGGCCACAACGGCCGGCTCGACGTGGTCTGCCGGTCAGTACATGAGGTCTGTCTGGACTTAGTTCAGCTTTGCTGGTTCCCTTGCGTTTCCACTTCATAATCACATCACCAACAGTCCACTTGGGCAGATTTACAATTAACATTGAAGTTGTAAAGGACATCTGCAAAAGGAATCAAGGAATCTGGGAGGATAAATCGGAAGACCACGATCGATGCATTTGAGGCAAAAAACTGGCGGCAGCGTGGAAAAATGATTGCAGAGCTGTGGGAAGAATTAGGATTTGTTATTCGGGTGATACCTTAAGACTTGTCCACGTTCGAAATCACTAAGCTTTCTTGCCCTAACCAGTCTCCTGAGACTGATTTGCTACCGAAAATGCTGTATTCTCTGCCTTCTTGTAGATGGACGCATTTTCCTCTCGTAGCGTACATCTTCTTAGTTAACATGACGTAGGGGCGTCCACGCTCTTTTTGTCTAGTTTTATACTTTTTGACCTCGAAATGAATAAGAGTATCCGGAGTAAGTTAATCTGGAGCAGAGCATACTGTAAGTGTAAATCTGGTACTAAAAAACTCGAAATTCGCGCTACTAACATGTTTCAGGAAACACGGTTTCCAGTTAGACGTTTCCTTGTGCTGAGGCGTGGATACTTATATCGCTCCTGTGTAGAGCTTGTGTATCGGAATAATGGCTCATGCGTGCAGTGACAGATGGTATGAAGCGAGTTCATTCGAGTAGGAAGTTCTAATTTTCATACACCAGTGTACTGTAGTGCACAGTTATGACGCCGTCTGCTGCTTCGATGCGCCCTCGCTGTTATTGCTACTCGAAACTGGTTCCATTCAAAATTCCGCGTGTACTGACTTACTAAATTTTTCGTTATCGTTTCTCTCAACCACGGATTCAAGAGAACGTTTTTGAGAATCGTTATATTTATTTTTTGAAGGCATTTTCCTTTATTTAAGTTTGTACAGTTTTGTGTATGGTTTTAGTAGTTTGAACCACGCGCGAATGTGGTCTAAAGTAAATATGTAGATCATTTTCCTATTGATAAACACTATACGAGTCAGCGAGAGAAAATTTTAAGACAGTGTGAATGCAGAGGACGGGGAAATTTGTATCATAATATGATAAATAGTTTTATGGTAAAAGGAAAGATAATTCGAGTACAAATGAGAATAGTTACTAACGTAAAGTATAAACAAAATATCAGAATATGAAATATTTATTTCGGGAGAAAATACAGTTCGATAGTGTGTTATTTGTTGACTGATTAGTATGGAAAAGCTCGGACTAACGCGGGAGAATAATGTTTTTTCTATTGGCCTTAAAGAAAACTGACCAATCAGAATGCAGTGTTCTTCTCGCGTCTTTTCTCTTGGAGATATAGAAGGCTTACAGCAGTCCAAGCAGTCGGAGCCCAACCTTTCAATGGTACGGTCGTGTGTAGTAAGAGCTCTGAAGCATGTTATACTTCGCCGGTTTTAGTTGTGCTACGTACTTCAAAATTGTTTCAAAGTGAGTATTTATTCTGGCACCTTTTTTAGAAAGTACAGATTGTTTGAGTAATTTTGTGTTTGATAAAAGACAATTATTCCGCGTGGAATATTGAACAGATCAGTGACTAAAAACTTGAGTGCACAAGACATCGATAAGCTTAATAGTGTTGCAAGCATTTTCATTTAAGAACAATCCGTGCTTAGTAGCTGTTCAGATTTCGGGAAAACATTACCATAAACTTGATAATTTGAATGAAAGGGTTTGTCAAGATTAGCACGGGGATATCAGTGAACGAGTAATTATGGACTTCTGAATATACCGAAGTCTTGCTAGTAATTTCACCTTTCATTCGAAATTAAGTCCTTTTCCCGATTCTTAGAATAGTTAAGTTGTATGCAGCCTCGTGCGAGTTGCAGCACGGTCGGATTGTGCCCGGCTTTCCTATTGGCGATCTGCTGCAACGAGTTGACCGGTAGGCGCAGGTAAAAGGACGAAAAGGTAACGCGCCACCGCACATGTTGCATCTGTGCAGGGGAAATATTTAAAAAGCCGCACTATATTGAATCTGTGGTTGAGAGAAAGGATCACGAAAAATTTAGTAAATAGGTACACGCTGAATTTTGAACGGGACCCGTTTCGTGTCGCAATGACGACGAGGTCGCATCGGAAGAGCAGACGGCCTCATAGCTGTATCAACGAGCAGCAGTACAGCAGGGCAACGCTGCCAACTTACACGACGAGCGGGGCCCTGAAACTGGTACGGCAGACAAAACAGGTCGGACTCGCAGTTTCAGCACGCCAAGGTTGCAGCATTCAACGAAACATTAGTTAAGTTTTTTACATTTGTTGTGTGTGTGTGTGTGCTGAAACACCGAGTAACATGCAAAGTGATTAAGATTTTGTAAATACGATAAAAGAGAAAGAATTCTCATTCTGTGTAATTGCTTCACAAACTACCAAGCCTGGAGAGAAGAAGTAGATGATAAAGTAAAAGAGTAGGTATCTGACGATCTTTCCTTGTTATTTACGTACAGTGGAGTGGAGTCTGCTACAAGGATGTCGGTTAATGTAACTAGTGGCAGTAATGTAAGCCTGGATACATGGTATTGATATTAAGCATAAAATCGGTAACAACCAATTGTGTGATGACAGTGTTGGTAGTTTCTTTAAAGTCAGTACCACTATTAGACTGTTGTTTATTTGCAGTGTTAGATTTACATTTACACTATCATGATTTCGGCATCAAAGTGCCATTTTCAGGTGTTTTAAGTGTTATAGAGTGCTTAAGATGGCATACTCTCGTTTTTATTGGTCAGAAAATTAAAAGCAAACTAGTGTTTAAATAAAAAAATTGAAAAGCAAACACGTGATTTTAATGAAAAAAATCGAAAAGCAGACTGCGGTTTTAAAAGAAACGTGGCAACATGATTTGAAGTCGTTAGAAAGCCAAGTGGATCACAAAATTTTTCATGCCGTGAATAACTGTCAACTATGCACTAAAACTGTAAGTAGTGAATAAAGAGATTTCTTGAAGAAAGTTGCTATTGGAAACAAAGAAACGGTTGATTTCATAATAGAAAGTGTGCAGAAAGTAAAAATCAAAATAGCAGTTGTAGAGTTTAAATGTGTAAATAATCACAAATTGTTAGACAGTAAAATGAGTTCTGAATATGCCAAATGTATGAATGAATTAAAAATGTGTCTGACCAATTGTAAGTGCCTGAAGAAAATGTTATTCTGCTAACAAACCAGATAGGAGAAGTTGAAAATAAGTTGGATGAGCATAGCAGTAGATTACGCCGAGTTAAAACTAAACTCAGAAGATGAACTAACAGTATTGTAGCAGAATCATTGTCTGAAATATCATATGTCACGAACAGGCAGTTTTTACGTTTTGATTCAACAGGAAATGTACATTCAATGGAATTTTGGAATAACTTTGGAGGTGTTCTACCTAGGTTGTGGTCAGACAGACAAAAATGGGGTTAATTAGGTCAAAATTCTAGGGATTGGGTAGAATTTCGGGAATTATTGCTACTGAACAGCATGATACTCTAGATAAATTTAAAGAGGCGTTTCTTAATGAATATTGGGGTAAGTAAAAGCAAATGGAGTTGCTAAATAGCTTCTGTGCTGGGGAAAACTTTAATCGCACACAGGAAAGTGTAAGAAAGTTTGCGTTAAAGTTGATGACAAATTTGTCATATTTAAACAATAAAGTCGAGCCAGAACAAATTCTTATGGGCCTGGATAGTAAACTGACCATGAACTGGCGAAACAAAATTATTGCAGCTCCGACGGATGACGTTTTTAAAAATATTAGCTCTTTGGAGACAGTTGAGAAGTTGTTGCATGAGGCGGATCATGCAGATCGTAATGTCAGACTACCAAATAATGCAGAACCGCGGCAGAATGCTAACGTTAACAGAATTCACGTGTACCGTGGAAACGGTAGGAGCAGAGATGTCGGGAGGTGGCGCTATCCAGCAAATGATAGGCGAAATAATGGGGAGCAGGTCGTATTCTCTGGTGCGAGAGAATGTTGTTACGCCAAGGCGACAGTAAAAGGGGGTAAACGTAATAAATGGTACAGAATCCCAAAATCTTTTAAAATGCCGTCTGTAAAAAGGTATAGCTTTTACAAGACGGAAAGTAGTAATTTGAACCCGCTAGCAAAATTCTTTGCAACTGTTGGAACTAAACAGACAGTGATTATAAGTGATGATCAGAAGAAGGTAGCAATAACAGACGAAACGAGCTACATAAAAATCTGTACATTTAAAGGTGGTTTAGGGGAGGTTTTGACAGACATAAACAAAGTAAGCACTGTACTGGAGACGAAATTGGTGATATATTAACGGAAAATGTGACAGAACCTGATTGGCAGAAAGTCTTTAGCATCAATTTGAAGTCGACTCATGTTCTGGGGAAGTAGAAGTTGCATAATTACAGGAGATTAGTGACGTCAGTGTAGAACAAGTACCAGCAACATCTAAATAATGCAGCTTTAATTGAAAGTGATCGTTCACAAAACATCGATGAGTTAATACCAAATTTAAGGGATCTAATTGTTTTACATCCATGTGTAGGGAAGCAGCCTACTCACACCGTATAAAATTCACATCAGACTTTCCATTGTGTGCCAGCCTAGCTCTGACGTCGTAAATGTTGCGCAATACTTTAAAAATCAAGTAAATAACCTGAAACGTTTCTAGCATGTCAGGAGTAATACTAAATCAATGTGTGTTGAATATCAATTCAATAACGTTAACCATTTTCGAAATCTGGACGTTTTTCTGTAAAGATCATTGGCGCAACAGGAAAGAGCTAGATACTTAAAATTTTACATTTAGATTCCTTTTTCATAATAATTTAATAGATACAGTATTTTGGATATCACAAATTAAAATCTTTGTTGAAATTCATGATTTTCTGGTTTTTGTCTTAAAAATTAAGGAAGCAAGATAGATTAAGTAGGCTAATAAATAAGGCTAGGATGTTTAAATTTAAGTAGAAGGGAGATTCGCTATAATCATAAAGATGTGAGAAGTTTCAATTGAATAACTATAAAACTATAGCGATAGCGCATTTCCAAAGGGCAAATTCAGAGCTCGTCTACTGCGTGTAGTGTAATTAAATTAATTCTCTCGCCCAAAGTAATTGACTTAGCCACGTCAGATTTTTATAATGATTACTTACCTGTGTGCTGCTTGCACATTTAAATTGAGAGTTTCATCGGCCATCAGCAACGGAATCAATGATTTATTCAATAACTTAAAGAGGTGCATTACTAGCCCAGCGGCTAGCCGGGAGAGCCGATTTGATCAGGTGTTCCTTTAGCCGTCCGCAACGCGGCTTTATATATAAGAACGCTGCGCGAGGAAGTAAGGCCCCAGTTCTCTCCAGACGCTGAATAGCACGCCACCTGCGCCGGGAGTCGCGTCGCCTCGGTATCATTGCTATAAACAGCCTTGGACGCCGTAATAAGTTACTCGGGATACGCGTAACCATGAAATCATTTTCGAGTGAAGTGTTAATTCTGGGATGACTTTAATGAATCATCTTCAGTTTGCGTATTGAAAAAGTGGAGATAAAATTGAATTTGGGAAAAACCAATTTTGTTAAGAAAGAATTAAAAATTTTAGGTCACATTATTAATGGGAAGGAGATAATGCCAAACCCGGAAAAATTAAATGCTATTCGTGAATAAAAAGCTCCGAATAGTAAAGGGAATTTAAAAGGGATTTTTGGATTATTTGCATTTTAAAGGCGTTTTGTACCAGGTCAATTATTTATTGCACCACGTTTAAGGAATCTGTTGAAAAAAGATGTACCATACAAATTGATCAGTGAATGTAAAATTGCATTTGAGGAACTAAGGAACGCCTCATGTGAAAACCAAATACTTTTTGCTTAATGGCAGATGCGTGAGGATACGGTGCTGCAGTCGAGCTGCTTCAACTGTATGAAGAAGGAGCGAAGTGATTCATAAAACTATGCATTCGCGTGTAGATCGTTGCAGAATTCTGAAAAATATTTTTGCTTTTCGGAACAAGAAGTGTTAGCGATCATTTTTGGCTTGGAAGAATTTAAATAATATCTGTTGGGACACGAATAATTGTATAGAGCCACCATAGGGCGATGACATATTTACAAAAGTGCAAATTGAAACACACCAGACTAATCAGGTGGTTTTTATACTTGCAAAAGTACAAAAAAGAATGGTTCAAATGGCCCTGAGCACTATGGGACTTAACATCTGAGGTCATCAGTCCCCTAGAACGTAGAACTACTTAAACCTAACTAACCTAGGTACATCACACACATCCATGCCCGAGGCAGGATTCGAACCTGCGACCGTAGCAGGAGATACAGGAAGCTTACAGCAGTTCAACTAGTCGGAGCACACCCTTTCAATGGTATGGTCGTGTGTAGTTATGAACTCTGAAGGAAATTATAGTTTGCCGGTTTTAGTTTTGCTACATACTTTAAAAGAATTTTAAAGTGAAGGTATGTTTATTCTGGTGTTTTTCCGAATGTACAAATTTTTAAACAATTTCGTGTACGATAAAAGGCAGTATTTCCATGTGACATATTGAGCAGATCAGTGACTAAAAACTGAGTGCATTAGACAACGATAAACTTAATAGTATCGCGAGCATTTTCATTTAAGAGCAATCCGTGCTTAGTAGCTGTTCAGATTGCGGGAAATACGTTACCAAAAACTTGATAATTTGAATGAAAGGGTTTGTGCGTGACTGTGTTATGAGTAGCGCGGGATTGGCAGTGAATGTGTAATTCTCGACTTCCGAATATACCGAAGTTTTGCTAGTAATTTCACCTTTCATTCATAATTAAGTCTTTTTCCCGATTCTTAGAATAGTTAAGTTGTATGCTGCCTGGTGCGAGTTGCAGTGTGGTCGGATTCTGCCCGGCTTTTCTATCGGCGATCTGCTGCAACGAGTTCACAGGTAGGTGCAGGTAAAAGGGCGAAAAGTAACCGCACCGTTCCAGTTTCTTGAACTACATTATTTTAGAAACATCTCATCTTTTGCTTAGCAATCCAGCTACCTTCCACAGCTGTAATAAGATCTGTCAGCTTATGTAGTCCGTAGGTTAGCTTAATCATCTAAAAATGTGTTTAGTCCCTGTTGCATCTAATTATTTACTACAAGTGTAATTAGTAATGACATGATTAATGTTATTATGTTGGTGCTAATTAAAGGCTGGTTACTGTATCAGCCTCTCGTAATTAATTAAGTTCGCATATTCAGTCCCAGTCTATGGTACTATGTGCTTTGCTGTGTAGATCTAGATGTGGATCGCACACAGTGATGTGCGTATAAACAATAAATAAATAAAATTTAGAGTACCTATAGAATTGCGTTTCTAACCTTTCAGTATTCACTACTCTTTTTTCATCGTCTCCCTCCTAACCACCTTCCCCAAGTCATACTTATAAGATAACAGTTTACATATAATTACGTACTGTGAGTAATTAGACGCTAAAGCTACCAAGTTATCAAGAAAAGTAAATTTTTGGACATCTCGCCACACCTGTCCGCCACACTGAGAAACCAGAGTCTGTGAGTCCTCTATTTCTCTCTTTCTTACAGGCAACACGCGAAAAAGTGATGGATTATCTCAGGAGTGCGGGATGGGAAGGGGAAGTAGCACGGCCGCTTCAGGGTGCGAGGACGCGAGAAGGAATTGCTTTCTTATTTGTCTTCCAGTACTGACAATCTGTGGGCGTGTGCTCCTCGTACCGGTCACCTACACTGTCATACATCACACACTTACTAACATGGGTACTGAAATGCACATTATAGAGACAATCGTATTCACTTTTGGAAATTGCTTGTAGCCGTTTATACAACGAAATTAGTAGACAATGCGCAGATGAGAGAAAACTTTGACGCAGTCCTAACATCACTGTGTTATTCTCCTTCTGTGGAACCACAAATCTTGTGTATGCGTTAGTTGCCTACATTGTGTACGATAGGCGGAGCTTGTTCCCTCGAGGCTGCATCAGTTCCTGCAAAATTATGCCAAAACACACTTAAACGCCCGCAAAACCTGCTGAGAAGAACAGGTGGTTAGAATTGTGGAAAGGGGCAAATAAGGTTGGGTTCCGTTTCACCTTAAAATTGTAATTCATTGTAATTTGATAACACATTTACAACCAAAGTGGCACATAGCCGAACATTTACAAGTACGAGTTTCAAACTCCAAATGTTTCACGGTTGAAGGCGTCCAAACAAGAAATCTTAAAAATCAAGAAGGTAAATTTCAAGTGACTGAAGGCACACAGTTAGAATTACAAATTAAATAATCAAATTAAATATATATCACAACTAGACTGAAAGCCTCAGGGCAAGGGTGGGTAGACAAACATAAACAAGGTTCAATAGAAACGGCTGGAGGCCCACAATAAAATTTTCAATATTTTAAAATAAATTACTATAACCTTTCAAAGAGAGAAGGCAGCAATGTTTAAGCTTAGAGGTAATTTTAAGAATAAGGTATCAATGCTGAAGGCCCACAAATAATTTTCCAAAATTTAAAAAATAAAATAAAACCATAAGCCTCAAGTTTTATGTAGCTGAAACCGGACTAAAAGAAAAGACAAAACATCGGCAATAACCTTTATGCAAATATCCACTTGCCAGAATACAAACTTACTTACATAAAACACAGTAAAATCAAGAAATTTTTATCGTTGGCTATGATAGATTATAAAGAGACAATTAAACACCAGTGAGAAGGCCAGTAAAGACAACAGCACTCAGAAGCCCCCAGGGAGTCGTTCTGCCCTTGGTAACTTATTAGACAGGTGGTGAGCCCAACTACATCTGATCCGTCGGAACCAAACCAAGGGGCAGCCACGGGCCGACCGACAAACGACTTGCTTGACACCAATCCGTACATGAGAATTCAAACACAAAATGTTAAGGCGTGATTATTCATAGTCAAATATGTATGTGTATTGAGCTGTCAACACTACACACCGTGTTGAACAGCGACAACAGTTGAGGAAAGGACACTGCCTGAAATTACGTTAGGTGCCAGGGCAGGTAACCGGAACATTCACGGCCACAAGGCAGAAAATTCCGCTGCTGCATCTGAATTGTAGTGAACCAATACAGTTAATCCCACCGCATGGTGGCTAAATTTTAGCAATGCAATCACTCGGTATTGCTCACAGGAATACCTCACCAAAAGCGAACCACCGAAACGAACTACACAACAGGAATGGACGTGGCTTGGGTACTTGAAACCAGTACTCAACTTTAATGTCTTGGGTCGGTGAACCACTAAGCTCGTAGCGATCGGACGGATCCACGCACGCTCCGACACTGCGCAGGGACCGCCAGCGAACCCAGCCGATTGCACAGCACGGAGGTAACTTCCCTGGTGAGCAGCAACCGACCGACTCCTCTCAGAATGCCGACAACATCTAAAATCATCGACAGTGGATATAACATCAACTACACACACAACCTGACGAACACTTGCACGAAGATCTGATCGATACCCAACAATAATTAAGCACGCCAACAATAATTAAGCACGCACGGAGACAAATCGGGAGTCGATGCACATACACGCAGCCGACTCATGAACGATCGGCGAGCCAAAACGCATCGTCTGGTAGGACGACCGACTGACGATCGACCAATACCGTCGGTAAAGTGATGCGTGGTGGCTATGGTCGGGCGAGCCATGTCGACGCAGAATTCATTGCTCTAACCCGACTGCACTAATGCAGCATTGCAACTCCCCGACTGGCACGTTCGGACTGCGCTCCAGACGCGTCGCAACTCACTGGCGGAGCCGAACTCGTGACCGGAGGTCGCCTTACGACAGACTACGACGGGGAAATAATAGCAGTCGAACAAAGATACTACGAGAAAGGATATATCGATACGCGCTGCTAGCGCCGGTCACGGTCAGGCAAAACAGAAGCTCAGTGACTGTAATAATTTAAATTAACGTGTTGAGTTGGAAGTACGTTAAAAAATGGTGTGAAATATATGACGGTGGGAACACGAGCCACGCAAGGCTCAAACAAGTTTCCGTAACCTGTCGAGCTTTTTCATTTGTGTAACGATTGTCAACTGTCATTAAAATATGCAGCGTATTTACATACGACTTTCTCATAGAGCTGCGTTGCCCATTTGGACGAAAAGTGAATATTACATTGAAACCAAGTCAAAATGTCTTCGTCGGTTATATCAATGACGTGGTAGCAAAAGGACAAAAGTATTCTGAATGATGTAAACGTATAACGATCACTACATGGGGACCGTTAACTAACTTTTCGAGTGCTACCGCTCGCTGCCAGTCACTTGTGGATGAAATTTTTTAAATATGCACAATTTCAGATATTGTTGTGGCTTCGTGAAAAGTTCCGATAGGACTGGAACTTCTACATGATTTGGACGCAAACGTGTATAAAAGCTGCTTCTCATTTAACTCCAACCAGTCTCATTCTAGTCGATCCTTCTATCGTTGTCGTGTCTGTTGTGAATGTGTATGTTGTAAATTGTGTGTTAACTGTGCTTCTCGGTACATAACCATCAAGGCAGTAGTTTATTACACACAATAATGATAATGATTTAAATGGATATAAGCGAGTTCGTATTAGACGATAGTGAAGCTTTTTGCACAGAGGAGCATTGTTAGGGAAGTGAAATCAAGTAAATATTTTCAAAGAGTACTTATATTTTGGGTTTGCTAGCACTGAAGTAAATGAAGAGGATAGGCCCCCGGCTGTCATTTGCTCAGAAAAATCTAATAAAGCCAAATAAATTAAACGACTTCTGAAAATGATTCACAATGAGTGCTTTAACAGACCCGGGGAATTCTTATAAATAGATCCACAATCATTTGAAAAGCAAACATCGTTTTTTCAGAAACTGTCTGCGAATGAAAAGCTTTAATTGCTTGTTACACAATTTCGTATCAGGTAGCCAGATATGAAAACCGTCACACCATTGGTGAAAACCTTGTTTTGCCAGCTGCAATTGAGACTGTAGAAGCTATGGAGATAACTTAGCCAAACTATTGTTGTCCATAGCTTTATCAAATGATACTGTTCCCCTTACACTTCCCAACAAAGAGTAGTCATGATTGACCAATTCTAGCTTCAGTGCATTTATTCCCATTTCTTCCTTGGTCTTCTCACAGTTCTACTTCCGAGTATCTTGTAACTATTGGCTACCTTTGGTAGTCTTTTTCCTCTGATCAGTTCGAGATGGCCATTAAATTTGTATGTAGTTCTATTTTACCATTTAGGCTACACATTTACGAGGGGCGTTCAGAAAGTAAGCTCCGATCGGTCGCGAAATGGAAACGACTATGAAAATCCGATAAATCTTTGCACAGATGTGTTGGGTAGTGTCTCTAGTATAACCCCAGTTAGCATCACGTCGCTCTTCTCATTTCTGAGCTCGCAGTGAGTGCGTAAAGATGTCTAGAAAATAGTGTCTGCCGCCAAGTACGAGGGCCTGGTGAGAAATTTCGCCTGAAGCTATGCAGCTAACATTACATAACTGTCGTGCTGTTTCGTCTTCACGACAATTCTCAGCCGCATTCTGCAGGGGCAATGAAGATGCTCCTGCATCGTTTTCAAATGGAAATGTTAGATTACCCACAATACAGTCCGCAATTGTCTCCCCCTGAGTTTCATCTCTGGTCACATGAACCGCTGTCTTTGAAGACAACATTTTGACACAGACAACGAGGTGTAGGCCAGCGTGGAGAATTGGCGGAAAGCACTGGCGGCTGCCTTCTATGATGAGGCTATTGAAAAGTTGGTACAACGCTATGACAAAAGTCTAAGTCAGAACGGCGACTACGTAGAGAAGTAGCTGAAAGCTGTAGCTAATTGTTACAAGTAAAACATTTCTGATGTTCACTGTGGTTTCAATTTGGCAATCAATCGGAGCTTACTTTCTGAACAGGCCTCGCATAATTCTTCATTAATCACTTCGTTTCTAAATCATCTAGTACAGAATATCCTTTTACTGATTTTTGGAATTTCATTTGCGCTATTTGTACCCAGCTTGTATCCCTCATTCTCTCTCTCTCTCTCATTATCCATAACTCGATTCCACAATTGGCTCTCCTTCCGGGTTTGCTTTTTAACTTTCTTCTTTTGCTATCGCACATCATTTGGAACTTATTTACGTTAATATATAAGTGTATGCTTTCGTCTAAGGATATATTACATCTACAGCAGATATACAAACTTGTTCAATAAATTCGTTATTTATCATTATTTTGGCTCTTACGGGGTTTCTTATGATGAAAACCATCAACTTTGTTTCGTTTGTGGAAATATTACAATTGTATTGATCACAGTTCAACTTATGTTATGCTGTGTGCAGCCAAACTTTTATTTTATTTATGAGGAGAAGGTCGTCAGCAGACTGCAGAGTATGAATAAATTTGTCTTGTTCTACTTTAATACCTTATGTTGGAAAAGTGCTTCGCCACATACGAGGGGCGTAGTCTTAATACATATTACACAGTGTCGGAGAAAGTCTACACTTTGTCTTACTTCATGATTTATAATTAATATCTGCTGTTGTCTTTCGTATTGCAGAACTATCTGCTCTTAATTGCTGTTACGGTATGAATGTATTTGTAAGGAGACAACAGCTGAAGGAAATGAAATATAAGTATTTCCTATTTCATATCCATACAAATAAACTGTTACTAGCGATAGAGATAACATAGTTAAATACAGCTTACAGCAGAAGTAAATTATAGTGTAGAGAAAGCATGAAAGAGTAATACGAGTGCAGGAGTCTTAGCAAACAGCCACACTGACACATTAACAATCGAAGTAGTATCAAATCAAAATGCTTGTGCCATGATACTAGAGGCAACTACTTGGCTGTAAGTGTTTTCAATGTTTCACCACACAGACAAATATTTTTCTTGTATAATACATTACAAAAAATTTACAGTTCACCGATCAATAGCAGCTATCGTTTTCAATGTGCGTCACAACTAGAAGCGAATGTTTACGTGAGTAGTCATTAATTTTGTTTAAAAATAACTGCGCTGCCTGGGATTTTTAAAATCAAGTGACTGAAGAACAAAGTTAAAAATAATCTTTAAGGTATCTCTGTAAAACAAAATACTCAATAACGTTTTGATGGCAGACGACAGAGCGCGAGTTGAATTCCCACTAGGATAATACTCAAATATTAGGAAGAGTAATTATGAGATCTGCATTCGTTCCTAACACGTCAGGTTCATCTGTGAAGCACAAGCAAAGCAAGGAAATATCTGTTTAACATTCTCTGCAGTTAGATTACTTAGGAAGTTACTGGAACTCAGGAAACAGGGTTTCACACGGTGGTGTTGATATGCCAATCGTTCTATAATTCTGAATTGTACTCAATACACAAAACTAATCATTACAGTCGTATCGACATAACAGAAGAGACGTATCCTTAGTATTTCCCATTGACTCAGAACTTAAATGCTTCTAAACGTATTTTTTAAAAATTCATTGCTCGTGCAATGGAACTAAGCTATCTTCAATTCATCCTACTTTTCGTGCTTTGTGCTCGTTTGTTCCTGCATAACGTTTACTCTCACTCTCATGGTCCTCCAGTATATTTCTTACGGACTTCGGTCTCCAATTTTCCCTTTGACTCCACGAACCGTTTTTCCCGTTATTTGTCCCTGTAACACTTTAGTTCATTGTCAGTCCCTAACGCAAACTGTAGGTCACATGGTTTCATTTTGCCAGATAAGGTTATACTAATTTAAATTGTACTGTGGGAATTTTATGTAGGTTCAGACCATGGCGTGGAAAATGGCAATTATAGATTGGAAAAGGTAATAATAGTAACAAACGTACTTTAATCATCTCAATTGTAGCAAATATCTCAATGACTGGAAATGTGCAATGGTGAAAGAAATTGTAATTTCCATGAAAGCTTCAGTATATCCCGCCCTGTTTGCCGTTCCGCCTAAGGCACTGCTTTCCTCGTGGGAAGGCGTGCCGGTCCCCGGAACAAATCCGCCCGCGGATTGATGTCGAGATCCGGTGTGCCGGCCAGTCTATGGGTGGTTTTTACGGAGGTTTTCCATCTACCTCTGCGAATGCGGGTTGGTTCCCCTTATTCTGCCTCAGTTACACTATGTCGGCGATTGCTGCACAAACACTGTCTCCACGTACGTGTACACCATAATTAGCACGAAAACATTGGGATTACACTCGTCTGGTGTGAGAGATTACCTGGGGCGGCGGTGGGGTGAGTGGACTGCTGTAGCCTGTTGTGGGCTTGTGAACCAAGGAAATCTACGGCGAGGACGGAGCCTCTCCGTCATTTCTAGACCCCCAGTTCCATACAGTACAATACAATTCAAGTTTCAGTATTAGAATCAGACACTGAGATCATCATCCACCCCTGGCAAACATTCCAAGAACGATTAATTACTAAATTGCCTTTCGATTTTGCCGTTTACTGTGAAATCTTTGAAGATCTCTTCTTCAGCAGCTGAGACAGCTTCGGGACTATTTTGAAATGGAGCCCTAACCAAATCGCAACCTACTGCCACATTTAGTCAGCAAGAAAAAAACTCATAAATTCTTTTCCGGAATTAATAAATGTATTTCGCTGATAACGGAGACATTTTATACATGTTTTTTTAGAGCATTGTAGGTTTTAACGCATTCATCCAAACTAGCCACAAATTTCTAATCCTTTTCTTCAAATTCTTGATCCACAATTCCAATTTTCTAGCATTAACTTTATCACTCACTTCAAACATTTGGGTAATTTCTCCTTGGAGTTGAGAACTCAACGTAACTAATTTCAGGAGTATGTCGACCAAGTAGCTCAATTTCATCACAAACACGCCACTGTAAAGTTGCCGACTTCCGACTAGATTTCCACTTCTGGAAAAATGAGAGTTTCGTTTCTTAACTCATAAACACGTTGCAAAAAATTTCCAACTTGATCAAAAGTTTGCCTCGCAATAAAACAGTAACGCTGAATGTGTCGTACCCACGTCTGTGTGAAGTGCAGGAAAGATTCTTGGTTTTTAGGGGTCTCATTTCTATGGAATTTACTGTGCTTACAACCGTCGTTAGCACAGTATTCAGAATTCGTTTCTTTGGAAGCCATAGCTTCTCTGTGCGTCATGGAATGTGCTCCAGACACACTGCAAACATATTTGTTTCGTAAGTGTTTGTATGCTATGAAAATTTGCAGACATTGCAAGAGTACCATCGGTGCATATTCCTATGTAATTCTTTGAGTCTATGTGTGCCTCATCCAAGAAATAAGACGAGTGCTGTTGCCTTCAGTTCTGCTTGTTTGCAGGAGAGTAATTCTTCTGCAGTTAACGTACTATCACAAAATTGAACATGGGCAATGAAACGAGCATCTTCATAGCAGTCTGTTGTATCATCCAGCCAAACTTAAAAGTGTTTGTCACATAACGTCCTTAAAAGCTGAAGCTGTACAGCGTCTGCTGCATCACCAATTCTATGGGCAACAATATCTTCTGAGGAGCATTTCTCTGTACTTTCATTCATTCGTTCATTTATTTCGTATAGGCCAACTTTGGGCCACGTTATTTCAACTGTCTTGCTTTACGTGTTCTGATGTTTGCCCAGTGCTCCTGCATTGGTTCCCAGTGTTGCTCTTTCCGCTCCTGGTCCTAGCCTTTCGTGTATTTGTTTTTGGCTTTTCTTGGAAACCCTCTCACACCATAAGTTTCTCCTTGAGTGGGACACCTTCCACGATGTCATCATGATTGGTCTCCACTTCTTTAAGATCTTTCTCCACTTCTGTGAACCAGGCCCACTTTGTTTTCTTCTCCTGAAAGTAGATGATCATACGATGGGCGAGGCTTTCAGGGCTCATTCGGGTCATATGTCCATAAAACATAATCCTCCTTTTCCTGATGGTATCGGTTATCTTCTCTATGTGGGAAGTCAGTTCATGATTATGAAACTCTCCGTATTTTAATACTAATATTTTTGAATATTTTCCATCATCTTCTTTTCTTCTACCACTTGACCATTACTGCAACAAATAGTAGTATAGTTATTCATCAAACCTGAATTTCTGTTATACCCATGTTCAGAGTAATGCTCTGTGTCTTATTCAGTATTCGCAAAAGTTTATAAAAGAAGTGCATACATCACTGCGCATCATTGTCTATTTGAGTGGCAAATGTATGTAAGTTCCACACTAATGTTTAGTTTTATTTAAGCTGTCGTCTATATTCTTCTCTTGTTTCCTCTGTGCCACTTAGTACTAAATTCAAATAGGCTTTCTGTGTTCCTCTTAACGACTATTTCATTTCTGTATTTCGTATGCTTAAGTTTCCATTGTTTTTAATTATTCTACTTACATTTCCCAATACTTTTGCAGCTGTTCTTAAAATGCTATATGTTTGACGCTGTTCCATTCAATATCTGTGTTTTCTGCTGTTGAAATTCCTAACATATATTTCGTTAGTATATAACTATTATGGAATCTTTCTCCTCTGTACTGTTTCCCTTCACCTCGTCCTAAATTTCATATTAGTAACACGTGTAAAATTATCTGTAGATATGTGATTTCCTCTGTGGAGTCGTGTATCTTGTACCATTCCATTGGTTTTTATTAGCTGTTCCATCAGTAGCCTGCATTTGATAAGCATGTGCTGACTTCGAAACAGGATACTGGATCAGTGGAAAGTAGCAAACATACCATCAAGAAGGGAGGCAGATGAAACACCAAATATTTACAGTGGGATAAGTATATAGAACATAAGATGCTGAGATAGTTAGTGCTCGTTTGTTACCCATAGAAGAGACAGAGATATCTTAAGTTCGAAATGGGCTTAGGAAAGAAAGATCTTGCTCACATTACACACACACACACACACACACAGTAAACAGTGTATTGGAGAAACGGAGTTGATGTAACCATCCGACACGTATCGTGCTTGTCGAATTCGGAAAGGAGTTCCACAACGTAGACAGGAAGATCCTATCGGAAATTTCACGTTTACTATTTCTTTCTCGTTCTTTATTTTAGTATACCAACTATTAATATTATTTCTGTTAATATTTCCTCTTAGATGTCCACAAAACACTTAAAATACTAATAGCATTACCAACGTAATTCTAATTTCTTTTACAGATTATTTCAGTATTACTTTTACTCCTTTACGCTACTTCTAATTAGCGTTTGTGAAGCAGTCACTTTTAATCGTTATTGAACATTCATATGCGTATTAACAGTGTCTGACTCCAGTGTAGTGAAGTACCAACTTACACCATCATAAAAATATATCTCATGTAACAGCTGTTTCCCGAATATATTCGCAAAATCATATATAATCTACATGCAGGACGGAGCCCAGTGAAAGAAATTCGTTCTTTAGTAGTGTATTATAACGAATAAACGTATGCGAAAGACAATTCAGATAGCAAAGTTTCAATGCCTGTTTTTTACAATGCTAGTTACATTGTCTTACAACGAAATTCCTTAATGCTGAAAGTCCTTTATCTCTTGTATAGTTGACGTTGCAACTGTGTGTCACTGGGCTGCAGATGCACAATCGTTGTCTAACCAGGAACGTAACGACCTCGTATTAACATTCATGCAATTAATTCGCCTTCTATTATAAGTTCAGTTGTTCCATAGCAGACTCTTCTCGCTAACAAGAAGTAGAACCTGGAATATTTTGTACGCAAGAGGTCGATTTCCGTTAGTGAGTAAGAAGTTGTATCGTTGTCAGAACAGCCATTTCATCTCTGGTTGCATCTTACTTGTTCATTTATAACGGTAAATTCCTCTGATACGTATTTTAAGTGCAGAGAAGCATTTAAATAACTGTCTCCTTTAACTTTCACACCAGAAATTCCGTTAATTAGGTTAAAGATGAAAGCTCAAATTAAGTAGGAAACACAGGCAGGGATTCCGCGCCCATCAACCATCGTGAATGTGCGTGCATAAATTTCATTATAGTGTTTGTCACTCAGAGACTGAACTGACTGCTATAAACATGTAGCACTTACCTTTAAGTTCCATGAAACGCTATAAAAGTTAAATATCGTGTAAAGTTCAACTTTGGATCGCTCTTCCCAAATTCACATGAACTGAATCTGAAAGATTTTTGTAATTATTCTCGTCATCGCCCTTGAGATAGCAACCGAGTTAGACAGTTCCTAACATTCTACTGAAAGTCCAATAAGCGATTTAACACTGAAACGTGAAATAATAAACCAAGTTCACTCAGCATTCATCATGACAGATATCACTAGCACTTCAGATCACAAGAGATGCGTAGAACATTTGACGCCTTATTATTTATTTAAATATTTTGTAGACTTCCTCTGTGCTCTGAGACATTCGGCTGAATTTGGGTCCTAAATCCTCGTTTGCATATAAGTGCCAAATATGATATAGCTCAAAATTAAATTATCGTTATTTTCTCAGCTATCTCGATACTTTTTGTATTGTTTCTTGAATAACCAGTATCAACGCATTATATCGATATTTCATTGAAGAAATATCAATACTTTGAGATATCTATATTTTAACACAAAATTTTATTGTTCTGAGCTTGGTTTCAGCGACAATAGAATAACCGCTTGTTAAAAGGGCAGATGTCACACTTTTTATGTTTTTAACTTTTTCAGTGATTGTGAAACCCTGACGTTGCTTCTGTCTTTCTCTGTTAAAAAGGCATCAATGTCGTAACAACAAGTAAGTTTAAAAAGCTGTTATTCCCTTTGAATGTCAGTCGTGTTTTGTTAAAAAGTAAAATGCCTTGGACATCTCCCTAGTTAACAAAACGCCTCAAGTTACCATCTGAGTGTGTTGGCAATATATTTTGTGAGCTGTCAGCGGGGAGCGCAACAATGCTTTATAGTTGACAATAGTTGGTCCCTGTTAGTTCAGAGATCAACAAAGGATTGTAAGGTCAGCATTATCGTGCATCACGTTTGCTGTCTGAAGGCACATCAAGTGCCATGGCTTCCTCAGCTGATTATGAATATGGTCCTGCAGGGGAAAGACAAATGAAACCCCCAGAGCTATAACAGACATATAATAAAGCAATCAAGACTGGGAGGAGCACCTAATAAAAACAATTCTAGAATTTCCTATTATTTAGTGTTTCGGTTCCATGAGTTAAATTAATTCTGCAATACGACAACTGTTTCCCTAAAATCATAATTCAAACACAGGAATGAGAGATAACTTTTTTACTATGTCTTCACTACAACACTTCACTTGTGATTCCAATAACCCAGGTTATATTGTGACATAGCCATTCATCAATGGTCTGGTCAGACTTACCTTTCATGTTGGCCTAAGCCAGCATCTTGAAGTACCTAGAAATGTATGCTATTTTACTGGAGAAGCCACTATAAAAAAAACAGATGGTGGAGGCACTCCATTCAGTATATGCAAGAGAGCAACAGTGAATTTTATGTGGACATTATAAAAGACAATTTTAGTGAAAGAAAAAAAATTGAATTAGAGGACTAAAATTGAATTGGTTATGTATGTTTTTCTTCCATATTTCCTATTCAAGCGTAATAAAAATGGAGGAGGTCATGTAAAAGCAATAAAATTCCTTCAAAAGAGTTACTGTTCAGACCGATGTGTTTGTTACTTCTGCAGATCATTTTAGAAGGGCATCAATCAGGAGTTTTTGAAATGTCGTTCTGCTCAATGTAAGACATTTTGAATCAATCATCTTCATGAGTAATGGTAGTTCTGCGTTTTGGAACGGAAAATTAGGAGAAAACTCAAGAAATGTGGTAATCAATAAGTTTCTCCTTCGTAGCCGAAAATTCATTCTGAAGGACGTCTGATGTTTTACGACACGACTATTCTTTCTGTAGTGACTACAAACATTCATCATTTTATTATACTAGAAAGACACTTTAATAATCAATATATGTAAACCTCAACAAAGTATCCAGGACATCCGCCGCCCTCTGGCCGTAAGTTGGGCTCCATCACCGCCCGGTGTACGTTCTTCTGCTTCATCAGCACAGTAGTCGAACACACTGTCCGAATTTGATGGCATGACATGAAACAAATAACAGACATAGCTTTTTTAATATAATTGGTTTAAAATTTAGTGACACACTTTTCTACTTGTTTGGTGTCGCTCAGCGGACTATATCGCTATTTGAAATAATTATCGTAAAAACTACAAACGTAGCCTATTGATGAATAGTGTCTCTAACCTGCTCTACAGGCCAGCTTGTTCAATAGCGCCCAGACAGGCAGGCCATTTGTAGCCAGCATTCCGAACGGGTTCCCGCAGCAGTGATCCTGCGCCAGGCCTTGGTTGGCCTCTTTGCCAGCAGGCGAAATGTTGCTGGCCACACCATTGGAGCGAGGAATAGGAAATGGCCAGAATGCCAGCCCGTATCGCGCCGAGAGGCGCCCCACGTAATTACACCGAGCCGGAATCGGATTTTCTCTGATTCCGACCTCCTCTAATTCTCCAGACTGTGTGCCTCGCATATAGAATCGGCACAGTCTGTTTATGCTGCCAAGTCAAATATGCCTACCGCTGCGCTCGGAACGCTTTTCCCCTTCCATCTGCAGCAGTTTATGTTATCACATAGTCTTCCGAGGCGGATACAATAAACATGCTGTTTTGCCTTTTTCGCCATTCATCAGTTTATCCCCAACGAAGTACTTGAATACAACCTGGAGGCTTACAATTCTTTCACAATTTCTTCGTCTATCCGGAGCACTTAGCTTTGGTTTTAGAAGGTTTGTTCATACTTTTGATGAACATATAACATATACGGTGGTTGAGCTACCCCGCCGATGTCGTTTTATGCAACCAATAATGGTATGTCAATCGAATAGCACGCGCAAGAATTTCATATTCTCTCACTCGCTATGAGCAAACTATTAGTCCTAGAGAAAAATGAACTAGAGGTGGTTTGTAGGAAATTTTATGTACGAGGCCTGTTCAGAAAGTAAGCTCCGATTGATTGCCAAATTGAAACCACAGTGAACATCAGAAATGTTTTACTTGTAACAATTAGCTACACCTTTCAGCTACTTCTCTACGTAGTCGCCGTTCTGACTTAGACTTTTGTCATAGCGTTGTACCAACTTTTCAATAGCCTCATCATAGAAGGCAGCCACCAGCGCTTTCCGCCAATTCTCCACGTTGGCCTACACCTCGTTGTCTGTGTCAAAATGTTGTCTTCAAAGACAGCGGTTCATGTGACCAGAGATGAAACTCAGGGGGAGACAATTGCGGACTGTATTGTGGGTAATCTAACATTTCCATTTGAAAACGATGCAGGAGCATCTTCATTGCCCCTGCAGAATGCGGCTGAGAATTGTCTTGAAGAAGAAACAGCACGACAGTTATGTAATGTTAGCTGCATAGCTTCAGGCGAAATTTCTCACCAGGCCCTCGTACTTGGCGGCAGACACTATTTTCTAGACATCTTTACGCACTCACTGCGAGCTCAGAAATGAGAAGAGCGACGTGATGTTAACTGGGGTTATACTAGAGACACTACCCAACACATCTGTGCAAAGCTTTATCGGATTTTCATAGTCGTTTCCATTTCGCGACCGATCGGAGCTTACTTTCTGAACGCCCCTCGTACTTTAGTTTGGTGTCGGGATACATTTAAGATGGAAGCTATGGTTTACGCGTTATTCGAGAGAAACATTCAGAAGTGAGCTCCACTCAACATTTAGCTGTTGCCAGTCAAGACTTCTCGTAAGCTGCTTGTAGCACTCCCATCTACGACTGGACAAAAATTTCCAGCTACTCGAACTATTCCCGATATTAAACTGTTTTGGCCATTATTGACCGGGCTGTTACGCCAGCAACATTGCCTCGTACTTCATTAACATTATGAATTTAAATATGACCGTGACGGTAATGAAAGGAAAACGACTTTCGTAAACGTTACGGTAAATCTACTCGCATATTATTAATGCGATGACGGATAGTGATCCGTTCAATGCAGATAGATACCAAGCTCGAACTCTTTCAGAATTCGGCGTGAAGTGCTAGTAATGAGACTGACGGCCAGAACCTCTACATCACTAGAGTGTGATGTAATGTGAGAATTTGGGACCGAGATGGGGAGGGTTACATTATCGATCTATCAAAGATTTGATATTTCTTCAAAGTAATATCGATATCCAGATTGAGATTTTCACTCTGCAGAGGAGTGTGCGCTGATATGAAACTTCCTGACAGATTAAAACTGTGTGCCCGACCGAGACTCGAACTCAAGACGTTTGCCGTTCGCGGGCAAGTGCTCTACCATCTGAGCTACCGAAGCACGACTCACGACCGGTACTCACAGCTTTACTTCTGCCAGTATCTCGTCTCCTACCTTCCAAACTTTACAGAAGGTCTCCTGCGAACCTTGCAGAACTAGCACTCCTGAAAGAGATGATATAGCGGAGACATGGCTTAGCCACAGCCTGGAGGAAGGAGACGAGATACTGGCAGAAGTAAAGCTGTGAGTACCGGTCGTGAGTCGTGCTTCGGTAGCTCTGATGGTAGAGCACTTGCCCGCGAAAGGCAAAGGTCCCGAATTCGAGTCTGGTCCTGCACACAGTTTTAATCTGCCAGGAAGTTTAATATCGATATCTTTCGGCGATGTGTGAGTGGTAGATATATTGGTTAATACATTTTGATACTGAATATTGGAAATGAAGTTTTTATTGTGTGTCTTCTCTTGATTCATAGGCTATTTAGTTCTCATCAGCAAACTTATCGCCCATTCCAACTACTAGAAGTCATTGTAATTTGAGAGTAAACGTTTACAAAATGCTTAGTTTCATTTCATACTCAGTTATAAAAAGGAGCACGAAATGGAAATATGAATGCGTCTGTACCATATATTCATGAAAGCTTGTTACTTCTGTGTTATTACTACGCTTGCAGATGATAGGTACAAGGTACAAAATGCAGACTTTTGTGACAACACTGTGGAAATTATGGTGGAAATTATTACACCCTGCTCCTAGCTATGAGCAGAATATGCCCTTCTCTTACCCTCTGATTGCCGGTATCAAGGGAAGACAGAAACACTGCAAAAGTAACCCACACTCGGCGCATATGTTACACACATTACTGCACTGGTATTTAATGGATAATGGACTCTGTTGCCAGAAATGTTTAGTTGTCCTTTCACACCTGTTTTGTGAGAAACTTCTCTGAAATACTTAATATCCCAAACCTCTTCTGTTTCGTCTAAAGGAATAGCTTCATTAGTAAACTCGGTTGTGCTAGACAACAGAAGCAGATTGATATGGAAACATATTAAACGTAGAGTTATATTAGTGTCTATCGGTGATAACCACTGCCTTCGTTCCGGAATGAAATTTTCATTTTGCGGCGGAGTGTGCGACGATATGAAGTTTCCTGGCAGATTCAAACTGTGTGCCGGACCGACTCTCAAACTCGGGCCATTTGTCTTTGGCGGGCAAGTGCTCTACAAACATTTTTTTTCTTGGTTGACCTCATTTTGTTCTATATTGCTCGTTGAATTCATCCGGGACGGAGGTCCGATTACACCCGTTCATGTTCTTCATTGATCGGTTCACTCAGTCTTTTTTTTATTACAGAGGTTACATAACCCTCAGATCGAACATGCTGAGCTACCGTGCTGGCAAGCCACCCAAGCACGGATGACCACAAGCCCTCATAGCTTTACTGCCGTAAGTAAAAACGTGAGGGCTCGAAAGTTCACTCCTGTTATGAAACTGATCAGAATGTACCTGTGTCAACAATTTCTCTTGCGCTTTAAGTGCAACGGTGATGGGTTTCTTAACTATATTGTGACAGTTGATGAAAACTGGGTTCACTCTAAAAAAGAGATAGCGCCAGTGGAATTGGACCACAAAGGATCACGGACATCAAAAAAGTTCAATACCAAGCCATCAGCTGGCAAAGTCATGCTTATAGTTTAGTGGAATATTCAAGATATGGTGCATCTGGAATTCATGCTTACAGGCACCACAATATAATATGAAAGATACTGCGAGACCTGAATATTGGAAAGCACGGAAAGATGCACCGCTCATGGAGCACCCTCTGCTTCAGACAATGACATACCACACACAAGCGCTAAATCTGCTAAAATCGGACGCCTTGACTTCGCCGTCATCGATCATCCTCCATACGGTACGACTTCGCCTCATCCGCTTTTCATTTGTTTCCAAAACTTAAAGGAATCATTTGACGACTTCCCCCTGATAGTAACGAAGCTGTGCAGGTGGTGGTAAGGTTGTGGCTCTGACAACTGAGTCAAACATTCTACAGTGATGGTATCAATAAACCGGTCTCTCGTTGGGAGATATGTGTTCGTCACCACGGTGGTGGTATTAAGAAATAAATCTTTAGACAGGAAGAGTAAAGACGTAGAATGTTAATAAAGTCAGTATTATTTAAAATGCTTTAAGTGTTTTCACATTAAAAATTCTGAGGCATTACTTTTCTCCATCCCCTAGCACATGTAGTACTGTAGGTAGTGCCGCCTCAAACCAAAATGTTTAGGACTCGATACATATGTAAAACAGTATAACTGGCCGTTTTAGTTTGCTAAGTTCAGGGGTATATAATGTGCGATGTAGAATGCACACTAGTTTTATCTAAGCGTAGCAAACTAATTTGGTGGTGGGATTATGTCACTAGTAACTACAATGTTGCTGAAAGGAATGCATGAATTGGAACTGGGGATACAATTTATACAGTTGTCAGTTTTATAGTGAACTTTTTGTCATGTCTGGTTGCCTTCAACTGCTAACCAGGAAAGCCCAAACCTCCACTCCTGTCCACGTCTCATGGCACAAGTAAAAACGGTTAATACAGTCTGACTCTATCTGCGATATTATGGAATTTTTTGGGAAATGAGGAATTTGAAAGCAATGTTCACACTGCTCTTGTGACTTCCTATCGAAAAAATAAATGACTAATGGTGAAGTTAACCAGTGCTGCCCGCATCTCGTGGTCGTGCGGTAGCGTTCTCGCTTCCCACGCCCGGGTTGCCGGGTTCGATTCCCGGCGGGGTCAGGGATTTTCTCTGCCTCGTGATGGCTGGGTGTTATGTGCTGTCCTTAGGTTAGTTAGGTTTAAGTAGTTCTAAGTTCTAGGGGACTTATGACCACAGCAGTTGAGTCCCATAGTGCTCAGAGCCATTTGAAACACTCTCATAACCAGTGCTGCTTCCACCAGAGGTCGACTTGTGAGCAATCACGTGCACCTGCATGAGTGAAAAATCGAGTAATGGTCAAGAAACTCTGTTCATAGGGACTCTTAATACGTGGCTGGATTCTAAAATACCGGCTACGTCCATACCCATGGACAAATCAACGCATCTGACATACTAACCTACAAGAAAATACGGTTCTAGGTGCTTCAGTCTGGAACCGCGCGACTTCTACGGTCGCAGGTTCGAATCCTGTGTGTGATGTCCTTAGGTTAGTTAGGTTTGAGTAGTTGTAAGTTCTAGGGGACTGATGACCTCAGATGTTGAGTCCCATAGTGCTCAGAGCCGTTTGAACCATTTTTGAACCAAGAAAATAGTCACAATTTTAATAAATATGCTAGCAGGAATTTGTGGTCAAATAATGCTGAACTCACACTTTTTAACAGACCTGATTTATTGCAAAAATAATGTAATGAAATGTACTTTCGCAAATTTCACAGCACTTTATTACTGAAATAATATTTGTCATTTTGAGATCCTAATTAAGAAGATCAACAATAAGTGTTCTCATCCCTTCAGAAAGCCCACAGAAAGTAATTAAAGTGCATCAGCACTGTCCTACGTTGCAGTTATGCAATCGTGAACTAACGATAGTTTTAACTGCAGATCACTATAAAAGTTAACTGCTAAAAAAAATAAAAAGATCATAGATGTTTATATTAAGTCGCCTAACGCGAAATCATACTGAAAACTATTTGAAACTCCTTGCGATTGACGAGAACTATTTATAAGTCCCAACGAAGCACTTCGCAGGACGCGAGTTCTCACAAGCTAAAGACATTTCAGAGTTCCTCACGATCGGCATATTATAAGCCTGTGACTGAAGACTTAAAAAACATATCGCTAACATACCTGAGGCCACTTACCGACGCACGTATGTCCTATCTGCATGTGATTTCCGCTCCAACTGCCACTCAAAATCCAGGTCTTCCCGTGCGAAAATCGCCGTCATTACTTATACACTCTCACTGATACTATTGTTCACATTTACGTGTACAGAAACATATTTCTTCCTTATAGGCCATTCCTTGACTGTATAGTGGTACTTGGTGTCACGGCTGTCCCAAAGGCAAAAAAGCAGCAGTATTTCGTGAATCCAGCCTGTGAACCTGTAGGGGTGCAACAACTTTTAAATCACAGCGACGCTGCCATTCATGATCTATATATTTGATTGCCTCTAGCATGTGATTTCCGCTCCAACTGCCACTCAAAATCCAGGTCTTCCCGTGCGAAAATCGCCGTCATTACTTATACACTCTCACTGATACTATTGTTCACATTTACGTGTACAGAAAAATATTTCTTCCTTATAGGCCATTCCTTGACTGTATAGTGGTACTTGGTGTCACGGCTGTCCCAAAGGCAAAAAAGCAGCAGTATTTCGTGAATCCAGCCTGTGAACCTGTAGGGGTGCTACAACTTTTAAATCACAGCAACGCTGCCATTCATGATCTATATATTTGATTGCCTCTAGCAACAAAGCGATGATTCCGTGAGTTTCTTTCACGTCTACTGTGTAAGCTAAAGATACGGATGGAAATGCATTGCCGTTATGCAGTAGTACTGCTTTCAAGCTGATTTTACTGTAGTCAATAAATAGTCGCCACTCCTGTGGATTATGTTGTACACCTACACTTAGCTGCATCATCAGACCACTGACATCTCTACATACACACACTGAATTCTGCATATCGAAATACTGAGCGAAGGATTAACCTCTTGATATATTTTTATCTCTGGAGCTAGAAGGTTCCGTTGTTGCAGTCTCGGCCCCTAGAGTTCAGCCTGCTATTTCAAAAGTTTTAGATCGCGAACCAAATCGTTCACTTCCTTTTCATTAAACAGTTTTGACGAAGTGTCATGATGCTGAGGGCAGTACTCCTATATATGTTCAGTACTTTCTGATTCACTTGACAAGGTGTCTGGTTCCGTGGCTTTCAAGTTACAGACAGGAACAGGCAACCCTCATCATGAGGCACAGGCAAATGCACTGAAGATTGATTTACATACTTTATTTTATGTCTAGTTTTGCTTTAATGTCCCGAAATATTTGTAAGACAGAAGTAACAGTCCGAACAAAGGTTAGTAGGCTCACACCACACCATCGGAACAGCGAATGGGATGGCTCGGCGTTTTCCTTTCAACCGCGCGGCTAAGGTTGTGGTACAGGTCATGCAGGCAATATGATGTGACAAATTTTTATCTTGATCACCAACAGGACAACCAAATACAATTTATATGGCTTCTTAACCAAATCCGGTGTTTTCTTTGGGCATTTGGAGAGAATTTCCCACACACACATAACAAAAGTTGTCAGGGTGCTTTAGACAGCAACGCGATCTACTAGTTTCAATTTTTCTTAGTGTAAGTTTTAAACACGAAACGTTTGCACTATCTTTCACAGGAGCCCCTCACTGAGGATCTCTTCCACACCACTGCATTACCACACCAACCATTTCCTAAGATTTGTAGATCTGCAAATCAAAAATGAGCAATTTAACATCAAAACAGAAGAACAGAAGAAAGCGAAATACTGAATACGAAAAAAAACTTAATGAACTCAACAAACGTACGTGCTAGAACATTTTGAAAGGTATATTCGGATTCTACACAACAAAATACGTGGTACCTGATGTATCATATACCAGATGCATCGACGCGCAGGTCGCCGAATTGGCGTCAAATCGAAAGATTTGCACCCGGCGAACGGTCTAACCGTCGGGAGGCCCTAGAGACACAACTTTTTTCATCCCAGACGCTAAATGGCTGTATACTAGTGTTATCAACAGTACTCTCGTTCCCTATGCTATGTTTCTTCCACACTGTAATATCCAAGCCTATATTTCATTCAGAATCATATTTGCGACGGCGTTGTGTGTGGAGTGCGAATGATCATTCTCGTGATATTAATGAAAAGAACTTAATCGATAGTAAAATAATAAATACGAGGGCGGTTCAGAAAGTAACCTCCGATTGCTCACAGTGCGGGTTGTGGGGGTAGTAGCGACGCCATCTGTGCGTTCACGCACTTAACAGGTCAGTCGGCATCAAGCCGTGGTCGAGTGAACGTCGTACCTGCGCTAGTTTAGTTTTTGTGGCAGTTTGAAATGTGTGCTGCAATAGAAAACCCCGCCAAATGTGAAGTGCGTGCTGTCATAAGGTTTTTTACAGCCAAAGGATATTCTGCAGCAGCTATTCATCGTGAGCTTTGTGCCATGTACGGACCAAGAGTTATGAGTGAAGGAGCTGTCCGTGAATGGGTACGTTTATTTAAAAGTGGACGAGAAAACGTTCATGATGAAGAGAGGAGTGGTAGACCATCATTGGTGACTGACGAACTCGTTCAGACAGTTGATGCAATAGTTCGTGAAAATCGACGTTTCTCAATGTCGGAGTTGTCTACTGGTTTTCCACAGATTTCTAAGACTCTCTTGTACGAGATAGTGACAGCAAGATTGGGTTACCGTAACTTCTGTGCACGATGGGTGCCCAAAATTCTTACCGACCACCACAAAACTCAAAGAATGGCCTCTGCATTAGACTTTCTGTCGCGTTATGAGGACGAAGGAGAACCATTGTTAAACAGAATCGTGACCGGTGACGAAACCTGGATTAAGTACGTGAACCCTGAGACAAAAGAACAATCAAAGATGTGGGCACATTCAAATTCGCCTACCAAACCAAGAAAAGCCTCGCAAGATTTTTCTGCCAGAAAACTGATGGCAACGGTGTTTTGGGATGCCAAAGGGGTGTTGTTGGTTGAATTCATGGAACGTGGTACGGCCATTAATCAAGACGTGTACTGTGAAACAATAAAAAAGTTACGACGGGCTATACAGAACAAACGCCGTGGTATGCTGACTTCCGGTATCGTTTTTTTGCACGATAACGCCCGTCCTCACTCTGCTCGCAGAACAACGGCCCTTCTTGAGTCCTTCAAGTGGGACGTTATCAACCATCCACCTTACAGCCCAGACCTGGCGCCAAGTGATTATCACCTCTTCATGCATTTGAAGAAATGGCCCGGGTCACAACGGTTTGATGACGACGAAGAGCTCAAAGATGCGGTCACAGGCTGGTTCCAGGCACAAGCGGGTGATTTTTATGCAGAAGGAATTTCAAAGCTTGTGAAGAGATACGATAAGTGCCTCAATCGCTATGGAGACTATGTAGAAAAATAGTGCAAAGATGTAGTTGTAAGATGTATATATTAAAATATTTTTATTTAACTTGGTGTATTTTTTTTTAAATCATCCGGAGGTTACTTTCTGAACGGCCCTCGTAATTATTGTCAATGACATTATTTAATATTCTATAAGAAATTATATGTCAGACAATACCAATGGAACAAGATAATGAAAATCTCAATCTTGGGTTATCTGTGATGCTTCTAGAATAATCCTTCTTCTTGATCGAACTGTTGTACTGATCGGTAGTGATTGATGTCTCGTAACACAGATGTCTGTAAAAAAAAAAAAACTATTATGTTGTTTATTTAATATTTGAAAAATAGTGTTGACGTGTCACTGAAATGAATCTTCTTTGTTTGGAGTTTTATTTCGTTATTATTCTCGTCCTATATAAATGTTCAGTTTCCTGATCAGCTACAATGGAGCGCAGCCTTTAGCGCTATTGATCTACAGCACGGTTTATTGATAAATGCTGAATTATAGGCGATTAAAATTGAGAAATATTTTAAAATGTAAAAAAAAAAGTAATATATATTATTTGTTAGTACTAAAACAGTACCAGGAGGAGAATCAATAAGTGATTGTCTTATGTCAGAATCCATCTTAGTGAAATATTGCAGCGGCAGTTTTAAATTGAAGTTTTCAACAGAAATAAGTGTTGTTGGCAATTATTACGATAATTATTTTGTACCTTTTGGCCAGAATCCACTCTTACGTAGTAAATTCCAATTAGATTGTGAATAATCTCTAAATATAGTGAACTTGCGTCCATGCAAACAGAATCTTACGTAATACTGATTATTACATGCTGATGTATGAAGCCCTGCATTTCCTAACAACTCTTACGAAATATTTTGATAGGAAAAAATACATTGGTGTTGTGTACGTGTCGTACTGTGTGGCAAAACTGTTCATTTTGGTTAAAGAAATGTGTTGCCATCTCGAATAACAGTAGCGGTAAATCCGTTAGATGATTTGCGACTAGGTCCAGCACACAGTTTCAATCTGGCAGGAAGTTTCATATTAGCGCACACTCCACTGCAGGGTGAAAGTCTCATTCGATTAATGTACTTACCATTATATTTAACTTGGTGCTGGTTATATATGACCACTGATCACTTTTGTAAATTAACTTAGTACCGTTTACGCTGCTTGACAGAAAACGCCACTACACGTTGCCAGGTGGAAATTTCTTTAATAAAATAACCACCATTGGCCGGGAAAAGAAGTGATTAAATAAAACATCATTTTACACTAATAATAAGTGACAGGTTGTGTTGTAGTCTTGCAGAAATAGCACAATACTCCACGATATGCCAAAATGGCGCCCAACGTGATTTATAATACACTATATGTATTATAATATATATATATACATATATAATCTGAAGTGTAGCAAGAAATATCTAAGAACAAGTGATCTGTGGCATCCGCCGACAATGGGGGCTAACGTGTTCATGTTCATAGTTTACACACATACAGGCAATTGGCATTAGTTGCTTGTGTGCTCTGAAACATAGCAACAGGTCAGTTAAAGTGACAGCAGCCTTAAATATCAGTGCTTCAGTATTCGGCTGCGAATGTAATACATTCATGTATAATTCTTTTGTAGATATCTCGTGCATCCATTTCACCCATTTAGCTATGTTATTTGTATATATGTTAGTTGTAAGTTATTTTGTGAGAAATATTGTTATTGTCAGTGATATATATTTTTGTGCAATATTAGTGTCGAGTATGGTTCGATCGAAGAAGTCGTAAAGTCGAATGAGCATACTGATGTAGAAATGGCATCAGACCCTGAAATAGATCAACCTTCGCACATTTTAATGCAAGTCCTCCAGAATGTAAATGTAGATGATTACGATTTGTTACCTGATATTCCAAGCGAAAATGTAAGTGTTGTCAACACAGACGGACATTCCAGCAGTTAAACCTTTAGAAGTGAACAACAATATTTCTACCCGCTAAGGGGCAGAAATTAGCAATTCTCAAGCTATGCCACTACCGAAGGGTAAAATACTAGCATTATTAATTGAAAAGTTCAATATCATGGAACAGGAAAAGGAAAAGCATAGACACGAAAGGGCTATAGAAAAAAAACAGCGCGAGTGCTGGGCGCAGGAGCGTGAGAGGAAATTCATGGAACAAGTAAACAATTTCTTTATAGAACGAGATAAGGACATTGTTCAGAGAATTAATCAGGTGTTAGTCGTTCGCGATACAGCAGTTACGACTCATTTCAAGAAAGAAATCAATGCAATATAGACTACTATTAAACCGTTGACAAACATACCAACTCGAGTGAATAATCTTCAAACTGATGTATGTAAGTTAGAAACGCAGTTTAAAGCTTTGACACTATTGGGGAGCCAATACAAAGTGATATCCCAACAGAAGCACAGAATCAAGTCCGAACGGAAGTAGCCAGGGCACTTAACATTGAAAATTACAATCTTGGATCAATATCAACACACCGCAACGAGGACGCTTGTGTTGATAGGCAAAAAAACAATTACATACGCCGACAACCTCTATTGCTGTACGAGAGCTTAATTAAACACCACCAATTCTAAGATTTCAACGAGGAGATTGAAAAGAATATTCATCGAGGGACATTACAGGGAAGCAGTGGTTGGGAAGGGAGTGAGACAGGGTTGTAGCCTCTCCCTGATGTTATTCAATCTGTATATTGAGCAAGCAGTAAAGGAAACAAAATAAAAATTCGGAGTAGGTATTAAAACCCATCGGGAAGAAATAAAAACTTTAAGGTTCACCGATGACATTGTAATTCTGTCAGGGACAGCAAAGGACTTGGCAGAGCAGATAAACGGAATGGACAGTGTCTTGAAGGGAGCATATAAGATGAACATCAACAAAGGCAAAACGATGATAACTGAATGTAGTCGAATTAAGTCGGGTGATGCTGAGGGAATTAGATTAGGAAATGAGACACTTAGAGTAGTAAAGGAGTTTTGCTATTTGGGGAGCAAAATAACTGATGATGGTCGAAGTAGAGAGGATGTAAAAAGTAGACTCGCAATGGCAAGGAAGGCGTTTCTGAAGAAGAGAAATTTGTAACATCGACTATAGATTGAGGTGTCAGGAAGTCGTTTCTGAAAGTATTTGTGCGGAGTGTAGCCATGTATGGAAGTGAAACACGGACGATAAACAGTTTGGACAAGAAGAGAATAGAAGCTTTCGAAATCTGGTGCTACAGAAGAATAATGAAGATTACATGGGTAGATCACATAACTAATGAGGATGTATTGAATAGAATTCGGGAGGAGTTTGTGGCACAACTTGACTAGAAGAAGGGATCGGTTGGTAGGACATGTCCCGAGGCATCAAGGGATCACAAATTTAGCATGGGAGGGCAGCGTGGAGGGTAAAAGTCGTAGAGGGAGACCAAGAGATGAATACACAAAGCCGATTCAGAAGGATGTAGGTTGCAGTAGGTACTGGAAGATGAAGGAGCTTGCACAGGATAGATTGACATGGAGAGCTGCATCAAACCAGTCTCGGGACTGAAGACCACAACAACCACAACAGTTTTTATTAGAATATTCGGAAGTGTTCTTCCAAAGTTTGGACGGAGGAACAGGAAAACCAGTTTGTGGTTTTAGATATTTCCGGTGACGCATCGCTCTGGGTTTTGAACGCATCAGAAACATGCAAAAGATTTAACGAATTTTCGAATGCGTTTCTCTACCTGTTCTGGTCAGTGTCAACTCAAGAACGACTAAGAAAGGTTGTATATACAGCAGAGACATGTAACCCAAAGACAGGCTCTTTGAGAAAATATTTTCAAAAATATATTGATATATAAACCGGTAACCACACGGGACCTGTTACGAGTGTTGAAGGATAGATTGTGAGCAGATATTAGAGAGAAACTCTTTAACGTCACTGATACTGATCTTAAGGAATTATTATCAGTGACACATTCATTAGACTTTGTCTAAGAAGACGTCACAAAGAATTCTGACGCAATAAATTGTGCCAACTGTTCTAACGGAAAGCGTTCCTGGAATGGAAGCAATGGAAATAGGGGCGAAGGCAGTCCCAAGAATAACAAAAACAAAACCCATAGCAACGGAAAGTTGAGTAATAGTAAAAATCTTTGCAACCAAAAACACGTTTACTGCTGAAATAATAATAATTACAAGCAAACCAATGACTAACAGCATCCAAATGGTAATCAAAGATAATATTGTAACGAAAATGCCAATATTAATTATAATTCCAATCGTAAAAGACGAAAATAAATCTGACCGACCGTAAAAGGATAAACCAAAAAACATGCGTTTATGACAATGAATTTTGGCGACAGCCAGGGCTATGTCACTGGCAGCCGCAACAAAATTTTGTGAGTCCGGTTCAGCCAGTAAAAATTTATGAACAGGCTATACGCATGCCGAATAATCAGTTTCCACAATGGTGGGACCCGAGTAGACCATCTCCGACTGTAGAATCACAAAATGTGAAAATAGTGCAGGTATCCTCGGACCCGAAACAGAATAAACCTAAGTCAACAAACTAACCTCGGTCCATGTAGGCCTTCGCCAGGAGACCGAGACTAAGAATGAAGGCAATAAGTCTATGCATGAGAACGTAAATAATATTCGCTATCAGCTTGTTAAGAATTTCGATGATGAACTCTATCAAGAATCTGCGGTCGCTGATAGAGAAGAAAAGGAAAATATTCAAGGAAGTGTGAATGAAATCATCAATGGTGTAGCAACCATTGTCCTCTTCGACACACGTGCTAGTGTACCAATGATGAACGCACAAGTTTTCAAGAAGATTACGAGAACAAAAGGACTTCCGATTTTGCCTGTTACGAATTGCAAAGTTGTAGGAGCGCTGGGAAAGAAGGCTCAAATTATAAACTACGAGACACAGGATGAGGTTTCCTTTGGAAATGATAGCGTTATATGCGCGTTCCTATTAATGGAAAACTTATAAATATCGGTGTTATTGGGTCCTGAGTTTTACGGGACAGAGAAGCTGTAATTGATCTCGCCCGTGTAACATATATACTTAAGTGCCAACAGCGACAAATAACATTGAAGCTGAATCGGGAGTTCGGTGCGAACCTTCCGCTGACAAGAGGATTAGGTGTATCTATTGGCAAACTAAAATTGTTGGTGCTAGGTGTGATCACCCACAAAAATGTCGTACTAACCGAAACAATGATGCACTCAATACCGTGAATGACATCGGCGCAACAATAGAGAAGAATGTTTAGAGGTACCTTGCATTGACGCTTCACAGGTTGCACATGTAATAAAATTGCTATCCAGATACCATGAAGTATTTATAGATCGACCAGGTATCATAAAATATTATCATTCTGATATGAAACACTGTCCCCGTAAGACCTACTGTAGAGCTTCTACTAGGTCCTCTGGACAAAGAAAATGGCAATTATTGTACGAAAGACCATTTAAAATAGTCTCAATCCCACATGACGGTTGTTATGTACTAGAAGATATCAGTACAGGGAGCCTAAAAGGATTGTATTGTCATAGAGACATGACGAAATATTTGCAGTAAGAAACCACTTTTGTGTCTCTGTAAAGAAAATATGCCCACTGCAAATGCACGATAGCACAAATGTAAATATGTAAGTAGTGGTTATAGTTAGGATGTTATCATAAGTAATTTCATGAAGTAATATGTACTAGTCTGCAAGCTTGCATATCAATAGTTACACTGTAGTATTCATGAAGTATAAATCCCAAAGGACAACAAAATGTTTTCTTTTTATGTTAAAAATTTTAATTATTCTGAAAAGGTCATTTATTCGATAGAAGTTACTGCAAATCGTATCTCAGTAAACATAATTTTCTTATCATATTTATGCGGGATAAATAAATTCCTAATAGAAATATATATGTATACAGATACTGTGTTTATTCATGTATGAGGGTAAATGAGTCATGAATGTTTCTATGAACCTCACCAGTGTAAACGTAGTCACGTGAATAATGTTAATTGCATGTGAGTTCATGGTTTGTCTGTATTCGCATTCGCTATTCATGGAACGTTTTCCTGTTGTGTACCGCTGCACCGTTTTGGGTATGTTTTCCCTTATGCGGTTATATTTACCGTTTGCTCTTATCAGCTTTTCTCTTGCAAGGTGAGCCGAACATGGACATCTAATAAGAATTCTAGCAAGAATATGAATGAATGAGTATAAATGCACATACATAAAATGTATATCTTCAAATATGGAAATGTTCTGGTATGTACACAGATCAGTGATGATCCTATGGTCAGAATAATGGAGAGGATTCTAACAGTCACCTTGTCCTTTTTTTTTTTTTTTGACAGTATACGATCTTTTTATCATGTTATTACAATATGGAACAATGTGCACATCATTACTTTGTAAAGTGCCAATCGTATATAAGATTGTTTGTTGTGTTGTTTATGAAACAATATCAACCATCAGGACAGTGAAGCTTGTCTAATAAGAAGTATGAAATGTTAGTGGGCGCGTGAAAAACTTTGTTTACATTTAATAAAAGTGATTGACAGTGACTATAGCTGTGATTATTGAACATATGAAAGCTCATAGAGTGTTCATGTAAGCAGCAATGACATGGACATTGACGAACGGTTAACAGTATTAAAATTGATATAAAATTTCGGACTTCAAATAAATATCTTACGAGTCACCTTCGCGTGCCAAATGTTATGAGACAACCTGTACAGCCAGCCACGCAGCAACAATAGAATGCAACGCTAGCTACGCAGTTCCTCGTGGAAATGTTTGCTTACCACAAGAAATAAACAGAGCCCACGATGGACACCGGAATGAAATACGGTGCGGTCTCGTACATGTGCATAGCTAATTCTTCCACAGGATGAATATAAAAATTATCCAGTTACTGATACCGCTTTTCGTACGAGAGGGACGTGGAAAGAGCGAAGCAGGACCTGCTGCAGTAATACATCCAGACCGCAATAGATCCAGACCAGGATGCGACCGACGGTAGCCAACGCTCCACCCACGTGATCGGGAGCGTTCCACCTGCCTACGATCCAGCAGCTCGACGAGGGGGCCTCTACGCGACGTCGTCGGGGAATCGCTATATGAACTTTTGTTATTGTGAACTACATGAACTATTAATTTTCATGTTAAAACTCCGACAAAGACTCTCTTGACCTCTGGTACATCTAAACACAACCATAAATATTCGTGTTCAGAATATTATCTGTTATAATCAATGCAAGCCCCTTCAAGCGTTTTTTCCCGGTTTCCCAAATCCAGTGAATCCTGATTTGGGAGGGGGGGGGGGGGGGGGGAAATGAGGGATGAGCTAATGCGGCAAGTCTCCGTCGCATTTTCCAAGATTTTACAGGTACTGAAATCATTTACGCTATCATATCAATACTAATTGTGTCATGAGTTACTCAATGTATATCTGCATAGTTGTGTGATGAGAACAATGTGTTTATGAACTGAAAGTGAACAACGGGCAACGTGGATATGGTGGAATGATAAAAAATTATATATATACAATACATAAACTAGTTTTTTTCTCAGCCCATGGGCAATGTAATATCCACGACTATATTTCATTCAGAATCGTATTTGCGACGGCGTTGTGTGTGGAGTGCGAATGAACATTCTCGTGGCGGACTTCATCGATAATACAGTTATAAATAACTATTTTCAATGACATAATTTAATATTCGGTAAGAAGTTGTATCTCAGACAATACCAATGCAACAAGATAATGAAACCCTCAATCTTTTGTTAACTATGATTCTTCTACAATAATCCTTCTTCGTGTTCGAACTGTTGTACTGATCGTTCGTGAGTGTAGTCTTGTGACACAGAGCTGTAAAAAGCTATATGATGTCGTTCATTTAATATTGGAAAAATAGTGTTGACTCGTCATTGAAATGAATGTTAAGTTTACTGATCAGCTACAATGGAGCCCGCCATTAGCACTACTGATCTACAGCGTGGTATATTGGTAAATCCTTAATGACAAGCGATTAGAAACGAGAAATATTTTTAGATGTTAATGCATATAGTAAAGGTACAAAAAACATTTATTATATATCAATGTTAGTACTAAAATGGTGCCTGGAGGATTATCGATAAGTGATTGTCTTATGTTACCCGCCATATTAGTGAAATATTGCAGCGGCAGTTTTAAATTGAATTTGTAAAGAGACATAAATGTTGTTGGCAATTATTGCGAAAATAATTGTGTATTGGTGGCCCAGAACCCAATCTGAGGTAATAAATTCCGCCTAGATTGTGAATAACCTCTAAATGTAGTGAACTTATGTCAATGCAAACAGCATCTTACTTGATACCAGTTATTATAGGCTGATGTATGAAGCACTGTATTTCGTAACAACTCTTATGGAATATTTTGACAGGAAAAAATACATTAATGTTGTGTGCGTTTGGTACTGCGTGACAAAACTGTTCATTTCGCTTAAAAAAAGTGCTGCCACCTCTTATAACAGTAGCGGTAAATTCGATAGATGATCTGCAACTAGTAACCAGACTATTATACAACTGCAAGGAAGTTTGCAAAATCACTACTCTTGTGTAGCTGAGGCTACTTACCATAAATTTAGCTTGTTTGCTGGTTATATATGATCATTGATCACTTTTGTAAATGAACTTAGTGCCACTTACGCTGCTTGACAGACAACATTGCTACACGTTCCCTGGTAGAGATTTCTTTAACAAAATAACGATCATTAGCCGGTGATTAAATAAAATCTCATGTTACGCAAATAATAAGTAACTAGTTTTGTTGTAGTCTTGCTGAAATAGCACGATAGTCTACAACACGCCACAACATAAATACCTACTCTTCCCCAGGAATTTATAATCTTTATTCCCATTAAATATTTAATAATAACATCCTTGCAACCACAATTCCTTTCACAAGGGGAAGAATAAAAGGTCAGCCTCTTTCATCCTCTCGCAAGTCTCAACAAATAGATTTGCCTGTCCCACTCCTTCATTCCTATTATTTGCCACAGAATTTGCATCGCTAGTGTTAATATTGTTACTAACAGCATCTAACGCAGAAACATCATTATTAGCAGCTACATATTGCATACGACAAAAATGACTTCGACAAGTCTGATACAGTAATAACTGCCAGACCACACAATAAAACATTACGTGCAGCTATAGTCTGCATAGTACAAAAATAACCACCTACATCGTCTGTCACAGGAATAACTGCATGACCACACGCACCTCACCCACGTAATTGGAGCACGAATCTCCTTGTACATCTACATTCAAACAAACACTATATTCTGGCACTATGGCTTTTACCCATTTGATATCCAATTCAAAGCTTATTCTGATTTATTATTTAACTTAGATAACGAACCAATACTATTAACCTCTGCATTTACAACACTCTCATCTCCTTCTATAAATAGACGTCCTAAATCAATTTCTTCTCTTCGATTTTCAGTTTCTGTACAGAAAGTTCTCTTAATGCCATTACTTTCATCATTTTGCTGAAACCAGCCTCCAAAGGAATTATTGTTTCCTATAACTGTCTCCATTACACGTACCCTCTCTTCTCATCCTTGTTTGTATTAATTGTTATAAAAATCCCTGATATTGTGGCTATAATCAGTGCCCATCTCTTGTCCTATGACTTACACTATATCGTGTCTGAAAGCGGATTCCAGCTGAATCAGGTTATGGTATTCTGAATTTTGGTCCTGTAATTCTCTATTATTAGTTTCATAACCGTGGTTATATTTTCTTTCATTGGCCTTGGCCCATTCCTTGTTAGTTTCCGCTAGTCCCCTCTGAATGCTATTCTCATCACTGAATCCTCCCCAATATCCTCTCCTATCCCCATCATGAGTAGAATTTTTTTTTTTTGTATCTGTTGATTGTTCCTCCAATTTCTGTCATTTCTATTATCATGTGTTGCCGAGACTGTTACTTCCACAGCTCGCTTATGGCAGAATTCAACTGCCTACTCCATTCATCGTAGAACCACCTAAATTTCATATGGATTCATCTACTTTGCTTTTGATTTAATTCATCAACCCGGCTCTCTTCCTGATTCTCTGGATTCTGAGACTAGCTTCTAATCGCTGTAGACTCACAATCACTAAGTGACTTCTTAAATTCGTGATCCACCGTTTTGGCCAACGGAAAGAGCTGAAAATCACGAAATTAACGCGCCTGCTGCAACTTTCTTGCGGCTGATGGTTCATCCTATTGTCAGCTGTTCTGATGTACTGCGATGAGTTGTACCTATGAAGAAAGCGCAGTGCGGTACGTTGTAGTATGGTGACGGCTCGATAGTGGTGCAAACCACATCTTATGGCTGGTGGGTCAGTGTTCAGACGGACGTCGCTCGCTGCTTTTCCCTGCTGCTGGCTATTCAGTACTTGGTCATTGTTGCGTGCTGGTACTGCTTGGCACTCGGCGACAAGTTTCTCACAAATCTCTGCTTTGGCTTCGCTAGCAAATATGCACAGCCCATCCAGTCAGTTCACTTAGAAAATGACGCGGACAGAGGCCTGATATGCGAAGGCATGAAATACTTTTGGAAAATGTGAGATGTTAAATCAGTTTTCACACTACTTCTCTTGCTACTTGCAATCAAAAAGTAATCAACTGATGGTGAAGTTGATCACTGTTGTTTCGACGAGAGAACGACTTATAAGGGTCCACATGCATCTGCACGAATGAAAACTTGAATAATGCTGAAAGACCGCGGTTCATAGGGACTCTTAATACGTGGTTGGATCTTAAAATATTATTTACATCATTTTACTTGGGCAAACTAATGTATCCATCGCATTAACGCAAATAAAATCAGTCAATGTTTAATAAATATGCAGGCAGGAATGTGCGGTGAAATGATGTTCACTGCTTACTTTTCACAGCGAATTGGGATGTTTAAATGTAACAAATACAAAGAAAATTTCATAAGTTCCTTGTACTAACAATATCATTCATTTGTGTCAAAAATTTTTGTCTCAACAACTGAAAGGTCTGTTCATATTTAGCTCGGCGCCGTCCTTTAAACGGTCGCCAATGAATAGGTATTTGAGAAATGGATTAGTAATTATTTGAATAATTTGAAAGAGTAGTTGAGAATACTGGAGGTAATTTACGAATCTTTGCTCAATCTTGGGTGATCTTTAGCTGATACCACTACCACCAGACCTTGAATATCATTACATTCAAGGTCAATAAACATAATTTGCATTACGTACTGCTCCTTTCCGTAGTGTGCGATACCAAACTATCATGGGAACCATTGAAATCGTCAACCTGTTTATAAGTTCTTTAACACACGAAGCCAATATTTTTTAGTAAAAGTGAACCAAATTCAATAGATATCAAGTCTGAGTTATCACCTACACATTATTTCCATTGTGTTTAGTCTTGAGTGTGACAATGTCAATGCGGGAACACTCCTCCGGATACGGAGTTAATTATTCTTGTCCTCTTGATGCAGGATCTCGGTGACGAGTGAAATGATGAACAGATAGGAGTTGAACTTATAACCGTGCGATTAAATACTCCTTTTCTATTAACTTTTTATGCTACTTCAACGAACGGTTAAAATACACACATTTAACAATACTGCTACAACGGATCAAAGGAAACGTCTGTACGCTACCTTTTCCAGAAAGAAAAGGGTGAAGATACGTGAATTAACAAATTGAAGATTGTATTTCTTACTTTGTTTCATACAGATTTTTAACGATGTATCAAAACATTATCCTTGCCACAAAACAACTCGTTAATTTACTTTTTAGCGAAGTCTTTGTTTTATAAGTAATTCAGTTCACATATAGCTTTTATAAAACAGACTCAGTTTATTGCGAAAGTAAATATCATTTGTTAGTGCGAAAACCTAAGTATGAGGAAACAGACCAGCACCACGTGTTAGCTTGATCTTTACAAACTCCACGAAAATGTTTAAAGTGCTTCAGCACACTTTTATATCGAACTTATGTCGTTGCGAACTAATGACATTTTAACTGCTCCACAATATAAAAGTTAACGGCAGGACAATTCATATATGTGTAGTCCTAGTCAGTTGTCCTTAAATTATTCAGAGCCCTCACACGGAAAACTGTTTCGAACTCTTTGCGATGGAGACTCACGAAATTTTTGTAAGTACGAACCATCCAGCTCATGTAACGAGAAATTCTCTAAGTCGAAATCTAAAAACATTTCAGATCTTCTCACGATCACCACATGCAAGATATTTGCAAGTCCACGACCAAATAATATATTTCGTTTCGCATGAGACGACCTACAGGCTTACATATGCCCAATGAGTACGTGAACTTCACTCCAAGCTGCTTGTGGACCAGGCGAAATTGGACGCTGTTACTTATACTCTAGCACGACCGTGAGTAAACCTCAAGCACTCCGCACATCTGAAAACATGTATAAACTATAAATTTAATGTTCTAAATGAATATTACACATGAATTTGGACTCTTAGTTCACTAGCTCTTCAATGCTGCTCGTAGGTTCTGTGTAGATTTAATGGTTCTATCACAAATAGTGTTTTTACTCATACGGACATTATTCTGCGTCATTATATAACTAACAAATACTAAATCAAAAAATTACACTCATACACCTCTAAGTACCTCTGCTTATTAATAATGCCACTGTCTCCTCTGTTCTGTGTTTTGTGAACTAGAAAATACCCTTTTTCATTTGCGGAAGACACATTCTGGCCTGTAGCTTGGAGTACATAATACTTACAGAAAGTCTATTACAGCGGTTTGATACCGCTCATTGAGCCCTAAGCATTTACTCTATGTTTGACTGACTCGCTTAAGCCGCTGGCAAGTTGTTGATATTTTAAAGAGCATTTTATATCTACAATAGTAACAAAACCTCATAACAAGGATGTGTCTTCATTCTCGCAGTAGTCTAATGTTTGTTTTTGAAACGACGTGTTTCTCTGTCACTGGTTTGGTTTAATTTTTATTTAGAGTTTATCTTACTTTACTGAGTTAGCTCCCTGACACCTACCCACGGCGATTATTGAAATGGCCGGCATCCTATGTCTCTGGCTAGCTCTCATAGTCTGAGCTCTGCCAGTCATCCCGCTTGAAAAACCCAACGGCGTAATGGCAAACGCGCAAGCTCGTCCAGCTACGCATGGCCCTATCAGCTGTCAAGCCCTGCTGTCTCGGCTAGTATAACACCTGTCGATTGAGCTGCTAGCGTTATAACAGAACATGCGCGCACGACCGCATCTATTGTTAAGGGGTTCCATAGCCTTTTACTGAATTACCGTGTCAATCTTCCGCAGCAAAATTGGAATCGTATAGCTCTACAGGATATATATATATATATATATATATATATATATATATATATATATATATATATATATATATATATATATATACACACAGCGTGTTACAAAAAGGTACGGCCAAACTTTCAGGAAACATTCCTCACACACAAAAAAAGAAAAGATGTTATGTGGACATGTGTCCGGAAACGCTTAATTTCCATGTTAGAGCTCATTTTAGTTTCGTCAGTATGTACTACAACGTGATCAAATTGTAAAATTTCACAATCAACATGTGTGGGCTGACGAGAATCCGCACGCAATTGTGGAATCACGTCATCAACACAGATTGTTGCTCATGTCTTGATTGGGCCCCATGTTCTTCCAACTACGCTCAATGGAGCACGTTATCATGATTTCATACGGGATCTTTACCTGTGCTGCTAGAACATGTGCCTTTACAAGTACGACACAACATGTGGTTCATGCACCATGGAGCTCCTGCACATTTCAGTCGAAGTGTTCGTACGTTTCTCAACAACAGATTCGGTGACCGATGGATTGGTAGAGGCGGACCAGTTCCATGGCGTCCACGCTCTCCTGACCTCAACCCTCTTGACTTTCATTTATGGGGGCATTTGAAAGCTCTTGTCTACGCAACCCCGATACCAAATGTAGACACTCTTCGTGCTCGTATTGTGGACGGCTGTGATACAATACGCCACTCTCCAGGGCTGCATAAGCGCATCAGGGATTCCATGCGACGGATGGTGGATGCATGTATCCTCGCTAACGGAGGACATTTTGAACATTTCCTGTAACAAAGTGTTTGAAGCCACGCTGGTACGTTCTGTTGCTGTGTTTTTTCATTCCATGAGTAATGTGATTTGAAGAGAAGTAATAAAATGAGCTCTAACATGGTAAGTAAGCGTTTCCAGACACATGTCCACATAACATATTTTCTTTCTTCGTGTGTGAGGAATGTTTCCTGAAAGTGTGGCCGTACCTTTTTGTAATTTTATATATATATATATATATATATATATATATATATATATATATATATATATATATATATATATCAGCTGCAGTACAGTAGAGACAGTACATGAAAAAAACGCAATGCGGTGAACAGAAGTGACACTTTTATTCAAAGGTCATAATTGCACTGGTGTCCATAATCCAAGGTTCAAGGTTGTTCCCTGTATATTAAAAAAGGTAAAACATGGTTTTGATGGGGTACGTGATCACAACGGACAGCAATGCATACTCCTCAACGAGTTCCCATTTTGTCCACAGCGATGAGAAGGATTTCTTGGGGTATGGCGTTCCCTAACTCCGCCAGCGTGGTAGACAACTACTAGATGCTAGCTGCTGCATATGGACGTGCTCCAACGCGTCTCGGGAAAGCATCGCACAGGTGCTCGATGATATTTAGTCGGCGAACGCGCAGCAAGTCCATTCGCTATACAGCCTGTCGTTCCTAGAAATCTTCCATCTGTACTGTTCGACACGAACGAACATTGTCATTCATAACAATTTAGTCAGGCCGAAATCAACCCTCCAAATACGTTTTTGAGGAAGGAGCACAGTGTCACAATAACGTTGACCGGTGAGTGCCCCATTTGGAAAGTTTTATATGTCACTATGCGCAAGCAACGTTACGCGTCCGCACACCAGAAAAAGCAACCCTCAAGATCGTTTTGAAGAAGGAGAACAGTGCCACAATATCGTTAACCAGCGAGTGTTCTGTTTTCAAAGGTTTATATGTCAATACGCCCATGCAATATTCTGCCTCCGTACACTAGAGCCTCTAGATCACATAGACGGTAATATCCGACAATGTTCTTGGTTGTATTACGTGTTGCCGCTTCTCACCATATCAGCATACGACCAGTGGTGTCCTATACGTTGGTTTTTGTGGCCCACATGTTATGATACAGGGAGGAATAATACTGCATGGGCGCACTGGTAGAGGAGCTCCTTTTACGTGAGGGTATTTGACGGATGGCCTTCCCTTCCATTCCCCTGACTTAAATGCCAGCGACCACGTGCGGGATGAATTGAATAAACGCATTGCAACACGTCCACATGCACCAACGGCCATCCAGCAGTTCTCAACTGCGCTGGTGGAGGAATGGAACGCCCTTTCACAAGAACTCTGTACTAATTTTGTGGTTAACGTAAGAGCACTTTCTTGGGTATGCATTGCCGCCGTGATGAACACAAGCTCTTATAAGAGGCACGTCACACCGTTTGTAACGCCCAGGGGACGAAAATGAATGGCGCTGACTTTAGTGTAATTACTGGCTTACAGTAACAGTGTCATTTATATTCGCTTATTGCGCATTTCCTTCGGTTACTTTCTGTATTATGCTTTGGCGTTTCTCCATATTTATGGTCCAAGTTCCACTGAGCTATGTAAGTTTTCGGAGTCATATTCTGCGAAGGCTGCTGTCGTTCTTACGTTTTGCACAGCAGTGTATAAAGCATGCATCATAATTAATAACGAAAACTGACAGGGGTGAAAGTATACGATAATATAAGTAAAAATGCACTACTAAACATGTGTCAGCAAATGAGCCGTTTGCGAGTTAACTGTGAACTGCCACTGAATTTAGTATAATGTATTACCGTAGTTAGCACAAATGTATATGGAGCGTCATGGTCTTCTTTAATTATCCACTGTACAGTATATAGTATCAATATTGTACCAGTAGTACGGATTTTTCATTAGGTACACAGCGAGGGATAATGACAGGTTGGCTCTCAACGAGCCTTAATCTATCTTGATACCTACGATTCCTGCGAGAGATATAGGCGGTGACTGCATAAAAGGTTGCACACTTCTTTCTTGGAGTAGAGTTTCTCCAAGTTTTCGTAACACGTTTCGCAAGAGTTACGTCTTTATTCGTGTGATTTCTACATAAACGGAGAGGACGTTTCAGAAGTGTCCCTGAGTCGTTTGGCTTTTCTGAGGCATCTATTTCTTTCTTAGTCAAGCTGTTCTACCACCTGATGTTTTCCTCCGGCCATCATTTACTTAGAGTAACCGACTCGTCTCTTTGGGAGATGCAAATCGTTTGTCCACCTCGACGCGAATGTAAGCCGCCTTTTTAGAGTTTGGGAAACTTTCTTTCGAAATTGCTTCTCCATTAATGATCTAATCGTCAGTTGGAAACGTAAGTCATCGATACTAGCGTAAATCCGTCCGGTATGAATTCTATAGCTTGCATGTCCTCGTTTATTGAGTAAAAATCTGTCGGGTGGATTAACTGGTTGTAGCAGAGCGCATCTAACCATTCTATCAGGCTGCTGTGCCACGAGAATTTCAAAGAGTATATTCGCCAGGTGAACATGCGAACACACATCCCTATTTATTGCAGGATGCTTATGATTTTGATCGCTGATTGTGGACTGAGGGGGGTGAAACTCAATCATACGGCGTGGCATGCACTACACACGGCATATATTACGATTTGTTGGTCATACAATACTGGTATCAATTTGGAAGCGTATTTCAGCAAACTTTCAGAAGTTTTGAAACAAATTCTGTTTACAGTCTGGTGTGCACGAGATCAGGATTACTCGTTGTCATAATCAAGACAGCAGTGGCTCTGCGTTGATGTATTTGGTGTGCGTTTTTCCAATAGAATGACGTGACAAAGTGTTGATGATAGCAATATTCATGGCAGGAGATATCCTTGGAGGACACACATTACGCTTCAGAATTTCTCACCATCCACACGTAGTGTAATGGTATCTGTGGTTCTTTAATATATAGCCTACATTGCTCTAACAAAGATTACTCGGGACGCAAGACTTATCCATAAAGCCTGATTTGAAACAGATTTCAACAGCTTCACAAACTGCATGGCTTCCAGACAAAGTGTTAAATCGTTCGTAGTCGTTATAGGCTTCATAACGTCGTCCACATTTGCAAATGGTTCATTGTACCACACCGCAATCTAAATTTAATGTGCTCGATTAACGTTCCGTACAGGTGATGAACGCACAAGTTTTCAAGAAGCTAACGAGAACAAAAGGACTTCCGATTTTGCCTTTTACAAATTGCAAAGTTATAGGAGCGCTAGGAAAGAAGCCTCAAATTATAAACTACGAGACACGTGTTGAGGTTTCCTGTAAAAATGATTGCGTTATATCCACGTTCCTATTAATGGAAAACTTATCAATACCGGTGTCATTGGGCATTGAGTTTTTACGAGACCGAGAGTATAATAGATCGCGCTCAGGTAACATGTGTACGCAAGTATCGGCAGCCACTAATGACGTTGAAGCTGAATGGGGAGTTCGCTGTGAGCCTTCCGCTGACAAGAGGATTAGATGTATCTGTTGGCAACAAAAATTATTGGTGTTAGATATGATCACCGACAAAAGTGTCATACTAACTGAAACAATGATGTACTCAATAATACGAATGACATCGGCGCAACAATGGAGGAGAAGTTTTAGAGGTAGAGTCATGCTCAAAAGTATCGGAACGACCTGAATTGCATTTCGCCTGATTCGCATGCAACCCACTTAACGTATCTGTCTAGCAGGTCCTCTAATCGCTCCTTGCTACAGTCGTTTGACTATTAAAAATAATTCCAACAAGTCACCACTAGAAAACCCTCCTCTGTATCGCAATAACTCAAGATGTAAAGTAGTACCACGATACTAGAAATATCAGGAAACATCTTATCACAGATACACCTGTCCTTAAGGCTTGTAAGATCACATTTACTGCAATAAATGACATACCTGAAATGTTACCACTCTCATTATTACGTCAGATAGGTAATTCACGTAGTAAGTTCGTCGTATTCATGATTTCCTCTTCCAAGTAACATACCGTACTTGTTATTTAACACAAAATGACATTGAACATTTACGTTATTCACGAGCAGCTAGTTGAGAATATGCATGAACTTCAAACGACACGACGAACCGTCTCGTTCTGCATATGGATTCAAACCCAGGTCATGCAGACTAAGATTTCGCAACTGACGAAAACTAACAATCATTCTGACTAGACACGCAGAGGTGTTATACCTCTATTTCAGACAGTATCAGTTAGCAAATATCAACTTTCAATTACGTAACGTAAACATTTTTAACGGACGCGAATTCCTACCCACCATCTATTGACCCTGTTAACGAACTACGAGAGATGTTAAATACTGCTTCTTCACAAGTAACTTACTTCAAATGCCGGGAGGTAAGGCTTTGTGTTGGACAGCAATTTGAACCCAGAACCTGATCGGATTGTCATCGAAGCACAATTAATTGTGATATATCGTAGTTTCTCACCAGTAGCTAGATGTTTTAACATAATTTTTTTCCTTCCCAGGACTCCAACACGGCACCTATAGCTATTATATTCTAGAGAAAACGAATGTTAAATGTGGGTTTGTTACACCAGCAGCGACATGAGAGCATGTTTGAACCAGAAATAATATGACGGAGAGATCAGTACTGACTTGGAATCAAACCCCACACACATCGTTGTTCACTTCACACAAACAGATGTCAGCTACTGAATTTTTCTCCACCAACAGCTCGGAATAACATCTTTGAACTTACAGTGGTCTCGCAAACAGTTAAATGCCTCAGTGTGAGTCCATAACTGCAGATATCGTTAGTGTTGACAACGAATGAAAATTGGTTAATAATCAAAATTATTATCCACCAGCAGATATGTGTTCTCATGCTAGAGCTTGATATTTCATAATGAAATACATAGTGACGGGCCAGGATTCGAACCCATTCACGCGCTAAATGTGGAGATGTTGAGGAATCTGCAGTTTTGAACAAACAACAAGTTGTAGTCGACTTGTATTGTCACGAAGGGTTCAAATTCTGCGTACAGAAGCTCAAATAAAAGATGGAATAAGTGTCCTGTGACACTACATAGCGTTCGTTTCGTCACTAGCAATAAATAACTAGTATAAGAAATGATTCTGGCAATAGAGTTTCTACATGTCGCCAGTCCGGACTTTTTGTGTTTCAACCTAACGTCTACTTGGTAGAGAAGGAATATCACGTTTAATGTGAACTTCAACCACAATGCCATTATACCTTCTTCACTTGGCGTAGCCAGAAGCGAATAGAATCTGTCTCTCCCTATCAAAAAGCATCGGCAGAAGTTGGGATCGAACCTAGACCGTCAGTATCCGAGTCTATCATCAATCCAACTGAGCACCAAATCCCTTGCTGTTTGACTCACTTTTCTATCATAACACCTTTGCGGCATACTCGATGAGAATTGTGACACGCAGGCTCCCCGTAGTGGTTTGCAGCATGTTCAGTACATTCATTTACTTGGTTGTCCGAATCGCCATGAACTAGCTGCCTCGACTATGCAGTGCATACATTCGACTCTATTGTGCAATCACCGAAATAAAATAACGTAACTGCCACCTACATAGAACTGCCAACAGTGTAGGATGCAGAAACTTAAATAGGAAGTGCTCCTTTCCATTTGAGCTACTCTATTGCGTTATCTGATTGTAGAAAGCGTCGTGCAGTGCAAAGGAAAAGCTGTAACTGTCTGTCTCTCAGACGTCTAGATCCGGCCATATGCATTATCTCACAGCACTGTGAAATGTGTAAGTTTTGGAGGACCGGTTGGTGTCTTCTGGAGCTCCTCTACCTACATGACAGGTAGTAGCGTAACGGTAAGTGTCGTTCACTGTAGGTAAGACGACGCGAGCTCTATTTAATTTGCTACTACATTTTTTAAAACGCAATATTGCTGTCTGCTGGAGTTATCAGTTTAATGGAACTTTCAACATAATTCACTTCACATCTCAACCCAAAATAGACGGATGTGGAATAAGGGCCATTTTCTGCGTCAGTTTCTTCTTTTCATGTGTAATAGACGGCCAGGTTGCATGTGCATCTCGAACCTTCTGTATTATGTATGGGGAGAGAACGCATTGTGCGAAAATAGTCAGAAAAGTATATTCTACATTAGCTGTCGTCTGGTAGTGTCATTTTATTCTTCTTCAAACCTAGTTTGATAGATGTAAGTCAGAATAAGTTTTCTACAAGCTTGTAATCAATAAACTGCTTGTGCATTGTCTGACTGTTACTGCTAACATCAGAGAATTCGCATATATCGTTGATGATAAATTTCTCTCTCATGTTTCCCATTGTTTTAACAACACTAAATGAAACCTTACGAAAATTGTGCACTGCATTATAAGAAATGAAATAAAACCACCCACGATAAAATTACGACGAAAATCTGTTTTAATGAAACTGAGTATCTGTACACAAGCGTGCCTCTATCGGCTCGAATTTGTTAAATACTACTCACTTAGATTTCGATTGTGTCTGTGTTTAATTGGTATGCTATGTCATACCCAACAGGTATGCAAATTTGGCATGTCATAAATAAAATTATGCATTTCCAGAAACACAAAATTTGCTTGTCAGCAGCGGGAAGAGGCGTTACCTGTGTTCCAGCATTGTAAGTTTTTCACCATTTCACTGTGAGCTGAAAGTATTTTCTTGCGATTTGCTTGTCGATGTTTGATCTGACTGCTTGTAGCTCTTTCACAGAAGGGTAGAAGCGTTCAGTCAACGAGATTGTAACCGCGAACTATAACAGACGCTTTTCCAAAGGTCAGCACGTCACCACAGAGCTAGCGAAGCGGCACATGTTTTGCTTTCCTCTTACAAGGCCAGTAGTAGTTAGAACTCGTAGACCGCTATTTAAAGGATGAGATTAGTTGCCATTTCCACTTCAAACGACTTTCCTGGGCTGAAAACCGTAATTTTACAAACTTCTGTTACACCACAAGCGATAATAACGCAGATTATTCAATGGAAATGACAGGAAGAATCAAGTGAACCTTGAGGCTTAATTCCGTGCACACCAGGAAGTAACTCGTCGATTACAGTGTTGCCAAACATATCTTGCCTAGTTGCCAAATCTCAGTTATAGTACCAGCAGGAAGAAGTCGAGCCGACGTGATCCTACAGCGGGATGGGAAGTGACCATAGCTTGCGTCCCAAGGACGTGCTGCTACGGCCTGGAATACGTAATGCGTCTGATTCACATTTCTGTAACTAGGTTTAGGCACCGGAGCGTAGTTATTAATAATACTCAGAACTAACTGCTAACTAAGCATCATAAATCAGTAACTCTAATAGTTGTTTTTGTATTTCTTTCGTAAATCTACTCAAAACTAAGGAACTCATTCACGGACGTTTTCGTGCCTCGCCGACAGTCGAGCACAACAAACAAATTTAAAAAAATATTAAGAGAATGTGTGTGTGAGTGTGTGTGTGTGTGTGGGAGAGAGAGAGAGAGAGAGAGAGAGAGAGAGAGAGAGAGAGAGAGAGAGAGAGAGATAAAATGAAAAAAAGAATGAGAGAGAGGGTAAAAAATTGTTGTAAAGAAGTTGAATACTGGTATGTAAAGAAACCTTTAATTTAAATGACACGTTCCACATCATTATGAAATTTCGTATTCATGATCTATGGAACAAGTATTAATCTAATCTTATCATATTTCTGACTAGCCATGAAGCGCCACGAATTACCGAACTTTTCGCCAATATCAGTAACCAAATTTAAATTGCAAATAAAAGACGACAGTTTTTGCAATAAACCGGGACTCCTATCAAGATCCTTTCGTCCCTGTTAACTAAGCACGAAAGAAGTAACAAAGTGTGTATGCATTTAAAGATGAAGCGCATGATGTGAAGTTCTGTGACGGAGATACGAACCCAACACGTAATCAGATTGTTAACTAAGTAAAATCAAATGTTACTTATACGTTTTTCTTACCACCTGCTAGGTGATTGAATCTAAAATAAGGTTTCAAATTTTTGTGCATGAGCGACAATCGAACCGCACTCCTATCGTTCTTCTTTATCGTCCACGAATATAGCTTAAGTATCAATTGCTTACTCACCAACAGTAAGATGTGTGCGTGTTTGATCAGAAATTGTTGGAAACACATAAACAGACATTAAAAATACACGTTAATTTTCACTAGCAGGCCGGTGTGCACGTGATAGGGCTTGAAATGAAATTATTACTGCATCAGGATTCGGACACACATACTTACCTTTGGAGGAGACCTAGAGAAGATTGCAGTCTTGGGACAAGGAACGAAATGATTGAACTATACTGTTCCAATAGATTCAGATCCTCGAAAGAGGAGATACGAATTCGAATCACAGTCCAGCACCAAATTTTTCAACTAGTTCAATCAAGTACAAGTAAAATAAGAGCCCAGTTCCTTTAAATGACTATCGGTTCATCATATTAAATAGAGTTTTCTAATGTAAGTAAGCTTACTGGCGGCAGTATTTCTGTTTACCATGACTTCCGCCACTGTCATTTCCCAAAGTAAACCGGCTCTGCCCAGTTGGGAATGAAGGAACGTGATGTTTAATGCGGATTCTGGATTATAACATCTTTCTCTTGAGGTTACCAGAGGTAAGGCAAATCTGTTTGTGCCTCTTAAAAGTGAATGCCTGAACCCACGCATTGCACTTGTGATAGTTCGTTCCACCAGACCATTGTCGCCACATTTCCCAACCCAAGACTGTGCTGTAACGGATGATGTGCTCATTTTCCTTACACTTAGTCGCTGACCATAAATTCTAGCTCAGAGTGACACCAGTTTATGTAACCTAATGTAGCGAAGACTGTTTGTCAGTGCTCTTTCTCACCGGAAAATATGCAATTCACTCATTGGGCTCCGTAAGTACACTGTAACAGTAATTTCTGTGTGTATGCAATGCATACGGATTGTAGAATTTAGTGGTACTCTCTCTTCCACTTCTGTATAAAATAAGCCTGGGCTAACCAGGCACTTTATCATTACAGGCCCAGGGCGGTGCAAAATCATATTGACAACAGTAATGTGCTCGTACTGACAACCTCACTATTCGTTTTACCTGATTTTGTAATCATTCAAATAAAACAACTTGACCTTCCAGTGTGAGACATTTCGTCCCCCTTTTCCTTCCGTGAAATTTGTCTATAAGCTTTTAGCCTTCCAACCAGGGAAATGCGGCAGAGTACTGCCGGTAAACGATTCACGAACCACGATTTAGTGCCGTTAAGACGATTTCTTTAAACATTGGCGTAGATGAAGGAATGTAGTTTCTTCTGAAATCGTCGTATGCAGCAACGTCCGCAGATATCTCCAATAGGAAAATCTCTTTATCCAGGTACGAAGTCTGTAAAACCAAGTTCCCACAGTTTGTGTCAAGTTGATCTTTTTGTCTGATAGCACTGCGTGAGTATTTTGTCTAAGAGGTATCACAAGTAGTGTCCCTGTAGCTGTGGGAATCTTTGGTTGAAAACGAGTTTAACACCAGTGGGTACAGTACTGCTAAATATTCAAAACGATTATCAACCTAAGTCTGCGTTCATCCACAAACTGAGGCGTATTTGTAATATCGAAGATAGACTGTGTATCCTTGATTTCCTTGAGTGGGCATTGGAAGGCGTATACACACATGTATACGAGGGTAAACCCAAAGGTAAGGTCTGCTAAGTGACGCAAGTGCCAACGTAGGCACAAATGAGAGATACTAATTTTAATGCCAAGCAGAAACCACAGTGTTGGCTGCATGGTGGCAAGGTAGTAAAGAGCACAACTACAGATACGAAGGTCTCAGGTTTGATCCCTCGTCAGTCTCACGATTTTTATGTGCCATTTTACACTTGTTTCCCCTGGGGCAGTGTTTGTTGATGTGAAAAATGCCGAGTTGCACTGTGGTCCGAAAGTCACGTCAAGCTGTAGGTTCCGATATTAACTGGCTAGGTAAGTCAACTCAAAGGTCAGAGGAAAGCAATGGCATACCACCTCCAACAAGACAGTGCCTATTAAAACACTGTGGTGTTCAAACCACTCTTCCGACAGATGACAGCTTTACTTTCTATGGGTTCCGAAATTAATGATCTTCGGGTTATTAACAAATTTGTACTTTAATGCTGTAGCTTTGATACCAGTAAACGTAAGTAACCGGCCGATCACTGTCACCGTTCGAGTTGTCAAGGTGGTAGACGACAATGCTGTCGACCCCAGTTACAATCTCGTTCATGGTTATGTATCATTAGAATACCCCTTTGTGCCTTTCTGTGTATTTCAAGATATACTTTTATACACTTGGTACGCATCCAAATTGATAGAGCTGTATTTAGCAACATGAAACAGATATGTTTTCCGTTCAATATATCTGACAACACGTCAGTGCAGCGAGATTTCGTTTGTGTGTTGCGCATGGTGCAAGACATATTTGTGTTTTGCTTGCTTCTGTGATAGGTTTCACCCCACCGAATGCGAGCAAGCTCACGAATAGACTGTCAATAACTGGAATTACATAGTAATGCACTTAATAGTTGTATTTTTGCATTATGTATCCAGATGAAAATAGCTGTAAACAGGTTATATGCCTACTTGCTTATTATTCGCGCTTCGCGATACTTTCCTCAAAATGTAAAAATAAAAATAAAAAGAGAGAGAGAGGCACAGAGAGAGAAAATAGAAATGTATTTCAAACATCAGCTCAGTGACGCCATGTTCGTCTCGTGATGTAAAGCAAGGATAGTTGATAGGTAATATCTCGTTGTACTCGCAATATGTATGGCTACAGGGTTCTTTCTTTTCTCTCTGCAAACAACCAGAACAGAATTCAGTAACAAAGTGGTAAGAACACCTAGGCAGTGCGCCAATTAAACACTCAGCCTTTCTTGGTTATTTTGTTAATCGGCTGTAATGCAGTAAACATTCCTTATTATTGATTTGTTATTAGTACTATTGTTATTGTTATTCGTCACCTCACAACAGCTTTACTAACATTCATTGGCGTCGATGCACGTGACGAATGGATCAGGATGAATGTAATGTTTGATGTTTCGTCACGGAGAATATACACATTTATCTCGGCGTCTTGTGTTCAGGGTAATATGAAAATCTCAATAAGAGAAGACGACAACGGGATGCCGGTGAGGCAGGCAATAACACCCAACTATTTCTGTCGACTTAACACCACAGATTGGCGTCTCACTGTATTTTGCGACCTCCTTTTAATATCTCGTGGGAACAGGCATAATATTTTGCTTTTTGAACACCGAACAATAACACACAAAGCTAGTAGATGGATGGATACAAAGAAACAATCAGACTCATGGGTGTGGACGCAGTTCATCAATAGAAGGCTAAACAACAGGGAAACATAACGATAGCAATGAATACGCTGGTTAGTATACACTATTTGTATAGATATGAAGATGAAAAAGCGCAGATCTGCACAGTGACCGTATCTGCACTTTAGTTTCTGTTTTAATGGGCATAATTTTTATGTTCTTCTCATATGAAATTTCAAATGAATTGATTATTACGTGGTACAGAATAATTAGTTAACTGTGTTTCTTACAGCTTCCATCCGCACCAACATTTTTCTACATTCTCGTGCAATTCATGAAATTCTATTTGTATGGTCAAAAGACTGCACATAGATGCAATCGATTTCGAGGTGCAAAGTGTTTGTTATCTTACTTTTCGTGACAGGTGGGCAAAGCTGATTTCCAAAGATTTTTTATTGTACTGAAATAAGCTTCTGTCACAAAGTAACAAGGTAAGTGTTTTATTCGTATATATTTTATGGGAAACTGTAATCGTGACGGAAGATTACACACCTGATTGTCTGACACAACTGGTAGGAGAAAACGCTGCATATTAACCAAACCCCTCGTCTCCTCTCCGTGTCCTCCTATGACATGAGCATGGGATTCTCCTCCTATAACGCTACAGAGCTGTTCCTAGCACAGCTGAGAATTGGCAACATCGTCAGAAAAATTTTGCAACACTGTGACAGTGCAATCACTTCCGCGAATGGTACTGAACTGAATCACTAAATTCACTTAATATTCCCTTTCCATTTGAATGACTCGTGGTATATAATCCTCACGTAAACTGAGACACTGAGACAGAATTTTCAATATTTTGCTAAAGAAATACTATTCTTCACATAAGTGACAACTTTTAATATCTTTCACGATGCGATATGAGGCTGAGCGACCAATACCATGACGAGAGTGGCGTGCTGTCAGCAGTGTGTCCGTAGCTCCGTGGTACCGTCCGTTTATCCTGTTACAATGGATCAAAGAGTCGTCAGCTCGAACCGTGGTAGCGGCCAGCGGGTGCGAGCATTTTCTTTTCTTTTTTTTTGTGGTTTATTTTATGAAGATACGAATTTCCACAGTAAAATCTGTAACGAAATCAGAAGAAAACCTTCACACATGAAATTATCTTGGCAGTTAGACTCAGCAAGTTGTGTTAATGTGGATAGATCTCGGCCTTCTGACTGCCAAGCTGCTTCACAATACAAGCGTCTATGAACAAATTCGAATCGAGCGTCAACGATACGAAATTGAATATTGTTCTTCACTTAAGACTCACATGCCAGAGTTATAAGTATGAAGGAAGTGAATTGATCAGCAAATCGCAATAAAATACTTTCAGCTCATAGTGTAATGGTGAAAAACTTAGAATGCTGCACAACTGATAGCGTCTCTTTCCGCTGCTGAAAAGCAAAGGTTGGGTTTCTGGGAATACATAACTTTATTCATGAAATTCCACATTTGCATACCTGTTGAGTATGACAGCATAAAAATTAAACACAGACCCCATCGATATCTAAGTGATTAGTATTTTACTAATTCGAGCTGATAGAGGCACGCTTGTGTACAGATACTCAGTCTCATTACAACAGACTTTGGTTGTAGAGTTATCGTGGGTAGTTTCATTTCATTTCCTATAATACAGTGCACAATTTTCGTAACGTTTCTTTCAGTGTTGTTAAATCAATACTAAACATGATAAAGAAATTAATCATCAACTATATATGCTAATTCTCTGATATTATCTATAACAGTCAGACAATGCACATGCAGTATATTGATCACATGCATGTGGAAAACTTGTTCTGAGTTAAATCTGTCAAACAAGGTTTGAAGAAGAATAAAATGCCACTACCTGAAGATAGCTCACGTAGAAAATACTTTTCTATTTTGGCACATTGCGCTCTCCACATACGCAATAAAAGAGCTTCGAGATGCATCTGCTGCCAGTCCGTATATTAACATGAAAAGAACAAAATGTCACAGTAGTAACCCCTGTTCCACATCCGACTATTGTGGGTTGAGAAGTGAAGGGAATTATGTTGAAAGTTACTTTAAATTGATAACTACTGCAGACAGCAGTATTGTATTTTATAAAATTTAGTCACAAATTTAATAGAGCTAGCGACATCTTATCTACAGTGCACGACACTTACCGTTACGCTACTACCTGTCATGTAGGTAGAGGATCTCCAGAAGTCACCAACCGGTCCTCCAAAACTTCCACATTTCACAGTGCTGTGAGATAATGCTTATGGCCGGATCTAGACTTCTGAGAGACAGACAGTTACAGCTTTTCCTTTGCACTGCACGACGGTTTCAGCAAACAGATAGCGCAGTAGAGTAGCTCAAATGGAAACGAACACTCCCTATTTAAATTTCTGCATTCTACACTGTTGGCAGTTCTGTGTAGGTGGCAGTTACGTTATTTTATTTCGGTGATTACACAACAGAGTCGAATGTATGCACTGGATAGCCGGGGCAACCAAGTAAATGAATGTACTGAACATGCTGCAAACCACTACGGGGAGCCGTTGTGTTAGAATTCTCATCGAGTGTGCCCCAACGGTGGTGTGACAGAAAAATGAGTCTAACAGCAGGGGATTTGGTGGTCTGTTGGATTGATGATAGGCTCGGGTACTGACGGCCTAGGTTCGATCCCAACTCCTGCCGATGCTTTTTGATAGGGAGAGACAGATTCTATTCGCTTCTGGCTACGCCAAGTGAAGAAGGTATAATGGCTTTGTGGTTGAAATTCACATTAAACATGATATTCCTTCTCTACCAAGTAGACGTTAGGTTGAAACACAATAAAGTAAGGGGTGGCGACATGTGGAAACTCTATAACTAGTATCCTTTCTTATATTAGTTATTTATTTCTAGTGACGAAACAAACGCTATGTAGTGTCACAGGACACTTATTCCATCTTTTATTTGAGCTTCTGTATGCCGATAAAATAGATTCTGAACTTAGAATGCAACTCAGACCGCCCTTAACACAGCATATGAGTCCTTCGTGACAATAGAAGTCGACTACATTTGTTGTTTGTTCAAAACTGCAGATTCCTCAACATCTCCACATATTGCGCGTGAATGGGATCGAATGCTGGCCTGGCACTATGGTTTTCATAATGAAATATCAAGCTCTAGGATGAGAACACCTATCTGCTGGTGGATAATAATTTTGATTATTAATAAATTTTCATTCGTTGTCAACACTAACGATATCTGCTGTTTTGTCTCCCAGTGAGACCTATAACTGTTTGCGAGATCACTGTAAGTTCAAGGATGTTATTCCGAGCTGCTGGTGGAGAAAAATTCAGTAGCTGACTTCTGTTTGTGTGTAGTCAACAACGATGTTTGTTTGATTCCCAGTTAGTATTGAACTCTTCGTCATATTATTTCTGGTTCAAACATGTTCACACGTCGCTGCTGGCGTAACAGACCCACATTTAACATTCGTTTTCGCTAGAATATAACAGCTATAGGTGCCGGGTTGGAGTCCTGGGAAGGAAATAATTAATGTTTGGTCTCGTCATTTCAGTTAAAACATCTAGCTACTGCTGAGAAACTACGATATGTCACAATTAATTGTGCTTCGATGACAATCCGCTCAGGTTCTGGGTTCGAATTGCTGTCTAACACAAAGCCTTACCTCTCAGCATTTAAAGTAAGTTACTTGTGAAGAAGCAATATTTAACATCTCTCGTAGTTCGTTAACAGGGACAGTAGACAGCGGGTAGGAATTCACGTCCGTTAAAAATGTTTAAGTTATGTAATTTAAAGTTGATATTTACTAACTGATACTGTCTAAAATCGAGGTCTATCACTCTCTGCATGCCCAGTCAGAATGATTGTTAGTATCCGTCAGTTGCGAAACCTTAGTCTGCATGACCTGTGTTTGAATCCATATGCAGACGAGACGGTTCGTCGTGTCATTTGAAGTTCATACTTATTCCAAACTAGCTGCTCGTGAATAACTCAAATGTTTAGTGTCATTTTGTGTTACATAACAAGTACGGTTGTTACTTGGAAGAGGAAATCATGCATACGACGAACTTACTACGTGAATTACCTATCTGACGTAAATAATGAGAGTGGTAACATTTCGGGTATGTCATTTACTGCAATAAATGTGAGCTTACAAGCCTTAAGGACAGGTGTATCTGTGATAAGGTGTTTCCTGATATTTGTAGTATCGTGGTATTATTTTACATCTTGAGTTATTGCGATACAGAGGAGTGTTTTCTAGTGGTGACTTGTTGGAACCATTTTCAATAGTCAAACGACTGTAGCAAGGAGCGATTAGAGGACCTGCTAGACAGCTGCGTTATGTGGGTTACATGCGAATCAGGCGAAATGCAATTCAGGACGTTCGGATACTGTTGAGCACGACTGTAACTTGCACTGACGCTACACCGGTTGGACATGTAATGTGGTTCTGTCATATATAGCCTTCATTGCTCTGACTAAGGTCACTCGGGTCATAAGACTTATCCATCATGCCTGATTTGAAACAAATTTCAACAGCTTCACAAACTATATAGCTTCCAGACAAAGTGTTAATTCGTTCGTAGTCGTTATAGGGTTCATAACGTCGTACAGATTTGCAAATGTTTCATTGTACCACATCACGTCCTAAATTTATTCTGCTCGATTAACGTTCCGTATTTTCCACCTCTGGTCCTAACAATTTTTACGACTGTGTCGTTCACTGTCCAGGTAAGAGATAAGGATGTTCATTTTTATTTATCGTTTTGTCCCCTGTCCTACATTTTTCAAACATTTGCAGTATTACTTTTGTGTTGTGGAACTGTCATATGAGGCAGAAATTTTGTAAATTATATTGCTAGTTGGCTTCATATCTCTCTCCCTAGGATTCATTTTATGACGAAAGACACCAGCTCCGTTTTTACGTTCAGCACAGCCCATATATTTTCATACGCCTCTATAGCGTATTGTTTCGAAATAATTATTTTCTTCATTAATTGTTAGTGTTTCTAGATCGTCTCTCGAAATGTAAAAAAAATTATAAATATCTGTCAACGCATCACCATTTTCTCTTTACAGTGCAGGTACAAACATTAGGTATACAAAATGTAAAAGTTTTTGAGGAGATGGAAAGAAACAAAATTTTAATGTTACAAAAAGTCTCAGATGTACCCTTCCATACTAGAGGATTCTGAAGTGACGTTTAGAGATGATGTTCGAACTGCCGGTAGATGTGTAAAGTTTTAGAGATGTTGCCTCAGCCCTCCTTGTTTCTTTTAGTGGAGAGGAATGGAACGTCTAGTTTACGAAACACCGAGAGACGCTACAGAAAAGCTGGTACCGCATATGACTCAAGTTGCACCCATTATTCGGAAACACATAGCTGTTTTGAGCGTGTTACATAATCGTTAGGTCGCATATGAAATTTTCAGCAAAATCTCCAAAACAGTATTCATCACACAGTAATTTGAACACAGCCACTGAACGTCACCAACATCACATCCTTCACCGACCACTTGCAGGAAAAAGATGCACCCATCAAATTAAAAAAAAAGAAGTTTCAAAAAAGATTTCCTTTTTATCTCATATCCCTTTTACCCCCTACCTGTTTACGTAAGTTTTACACCATAAATAGTATCTGTGCCATTTCCTACCTTAAATGACGAAATGTGATGTTTTTCCAAAATAAAAATTAGTTTTCTCGTTTTAGTGCAGTTACTGATTTCACTTCTGTTACCAGAAGTTTACACTCCCAGGTCCTCTTGAAAGTAGATTATTGTAACTTCTCCCTATCACCCCTTTCCTGATCGTTTCATCCTAAATTTTTGCTTTATTCAGTTTGTTTGTTTCTTTGTATATGCCATATCGTTTAATATTTGTATAACTATCATTGATGAATACTTACTCCCATCGTACGTATCAGTGTAATTCTCGCTTTCTCACGGGATGAAATGATAACTTTCTTTGACGTGATATACTTCCACATGGTTGAATAGATTCTCCTAATTTACTGATCTGACTTCCTGGCTTTTGTTCATTTCTTAGTTACATCCTTTTGTATAATTTTATATGTTACGTGTTTATGATCTCTGACTCTGAACATGTGATTTTAGACCATCACATACTATAAAAGTGTAGGCAGCTACCGTTCTCGTTCTCTTTAGTCATTCACACGTTCTGTTTTTATTTATTTAATTTTGTAAAATATCGCTATGCATATGCATGGTGATTGCCCTCGCAAATTCCACTAACATTCAGAGTTTCTTTTAAAATATTTGACGTGCTCAACTAAGGGATACTTCTGTTGCTTTTATCTTAGTTCTGCTTACAGTCATCGACTCTTACACCACACTGGTACTTCTTTTACACAATTATTGTAGTTTTGTACTGAACGATAGAATTCCTTTATAGTGATGTGTCCCTGCTTATCCAAGACTGTTGTATGTTTCGTTTATTTTTGAAACATTTTCCGAGAATCTGTTTCGATTCAACCATTTCTTATAATATTGCCTGCAAACCTAGTCCTGAATTTTCCTTCCACTTGTGATGCCTTGATTTTAATTTGGTTTTGTGGTGGTTTCTTCGTCTGATGATAGCCGCTTCATTTTATTAAACACTTCAGCCAACTCAATTAACCTTTCTTGGGATCATAATTTTCGGCATTTCACTCTGCTTCTCATTCGTAGTAAACTTGCAAATGTGTATTGTGGTGTCTCTTCACGTGAATAATAAATTATGGAACAATATACGTTTCGTTAAGTATGCTGTAAATTTCTTATATCATAAAAATAATAACAAAAGCGAGAACTAAAGGGAAAATGCCATAGTTCAGATGTGTTCATTGAGAAATATGGTAAATATCACAATCGCTCCATTAACATTTGTGTTAAATGAAACGTGCGACCCATCTCTATAAAACGTTTTGTGCCACAGCACTTTAGTTCCCATTTGTAGCCGTTAGCAAATCAATTTACATTATGACAGATATCACCACGAAGACCGCTTCTGCGCTATCCACGACAAAGATAAATAAATTGGAAATACAATTTTCGTGATTAAAAAATAGACTAACATTCTTTGCTCTATGAAAACTGAATTACACCGGTAGCAATGCATTCTGAGTGCAGCTTGTTGGGTTCCGTGTCTTACCCGGAAAAAATTAAACTCGCACACAATCACTTTATTCTCCTTCTGTGTGTCCTACTGTTCATGATCCTTTTTAGGAACGGGTAGGCATATCAAGTTGACAATTGTGCCACATACTGAGGTTCATAGTGCTTTGACGCTGTAAAAATGTGAAGCTTACAAGTCAATGCAGTCAAAGTGATTTATGTCATATAATTTGAGTCTCGAAAACTCACGCATAAAGAACTACAGGTTACTTTTCATTGAACTAGAATCATTAAATTTGTCCAGAAGCAGGGATTTACACTATTACCAAGGGAAGAAAGCGGAAAATCACTAGCTCGTATTCATATCACACGAAAAAGAAATTTGTGCTTTGTTTTTAGACAATCAGTCCGTCTGTTGGTTAAGACAGTCAGGAATGAGTACACGTCTCACGTTGAAATTTACGTCACATTATAATGCTTACTGTGCTTTTCTGGTGTAATAATGTTAAGCTTCTAAATGAATGTTATTGAAAGATACGGCAATTTATGCCACACATTTCGGTACTCGCAAACTCATTCATTAAAACCTACACCGTACTTCCACTTGACACAGAGTCAGGAAATTTGCCAGTGAGTACCGGTACTGTAAAAGCACAGGAAAATAATCAGAACATTATGAATTTGTAATTATATCACACGAAAAATCTATTTCTTTCGTCATTTGTTATCTGACTTCAGACTTGAAATTTAAACTTCATCGAAAGTCCTGGAATAGCTGGAACCGAAAACTGCTTGTGCACGGAAGGAATACACTGAATCTTATGAACTTTTTGCATTTAGCAGTAAGGTCCTTCATAAGGAGAGAAAAGAAGAATCACGTTCCTCTCTGGTGTTTGACACCCACTTTGTTAAGTAGGTATTTGTAGAATACTATACGTCAAATTCATCGCCATATTGCGTTATGAGATATGTGTTACTATGCGTAACCGGTATACGATGAATTGAAACACTACAGAATATGGACAAAACAAGAGTAAGTGGAAATTATCGATCGCAGTGACAGTGACTTCAGTAAAAGTGTCGACAAAAGGTCAAAAGAAGGCGACAGGGATATAAAATAGAAAATTATGGCACCATATGTATTAATCAGGTACAGGGAATTTAGCCAAGAATGACGAAGGAAATAGTCGTGCTTTAGGGATGCCAGAAGCAAATTTTACTGAAACCTTTGGAAGAAAGGGGCACAGCTGTATGAATATCAAGATATCGAATATCAAGCTGTAAGTAAACGAAGAAGATACGGCTGAGGTGGGAAGCCGAGTAGTCATAAACTACACTACTCAAATTAGGTAAAATTTTTGATAAGTTTGCTTGGAATAAACACTATGATATTCTGAAGGTATGAGGGTTCAATGAAGGAGCCAATCGTTATTTTCTGCTGATACAAAAGCGAGACTAGACAGTTATAAGAGTCTAAGGACATAAAAGGGAATCAGTAGTTTAGGAGGGTCTGAGAGATGCTGGTAGCAAGTTATTCAAATTGTAAATGAAGGAAACAGTAAACAAAACCAAAAGTAATTGGCAATAAGAATCAAAATTTCATGTATAAAGGAATAAAATCTTAAGGCATTCTAATGTTATCAGAGGAAGTTACTTTTGAAAACATTTGTCTAAGGTGTAACCTTGTACAGAAGTGAAACAATAACATTAGACAGCAGAGATAATAAAAGATTAGAGTTTTGAAATTTGGCACAATAGAAGAATGCTGGAAATTAGATGTGTATTCTAGGTACGAAAGTGTTGTAGCAAAGAAGGAGCAATTCAATGTGGAAGAAATAAGTGACACAATAATGTAGTCGGAATAAGTCTAGGTAATAAATGATCTGAAATCAAACTAGTATACGTTTTCAATTACTGAAATTCATGGGAGATGCAGCAAATGGGTTACCTTAGTTGAGTTTTTGTCATAAATTTACGGTGTGAGTGCTTCCTTACTGCCAGATAAACTTTGCTATCGTATTACTAAATAAAACAGCTTGATTTCAAGAAGAGAACAAGTATTATAGGTACAATACTGACATCGCACATGGGAGTAAAGGGCAGACAGGAGAGTTTCGTGGCATCGGAAGACCTACAAAATGCCTTTGGCTATTTAATGCGCAATAAGAAGTTCGAATTATCAACAGTTATGGTGATAAACGACAGAGGTAGAGCAATATTCCAACCCCGATGTGGGTTTCGCGCTAAGGAGGGTGCTAGGCAGGGACGAAGTTTATCACTAGCCCATTTCAGTATTTACATCGGAGAAACACTGGATAAAAACAGAGCAAATTTGAGATTAGTAACTGTAGTTGACTGGAATAGATGCAAAATTTTGCGCCGTCCGGAGTGACCGAATGTTTCTAGGCGCTACAGTCTGGAACCGCGCGGCCGCTACGGTCGGAGGTTCGAATTATGCCTCGGGCATGGATGTGTGTGATGTCCTTGGTTAGGTTTAAGTAGTTATAAGTTCTAGGGGACTGATGACTTCAGGTGTTAAGTCCCATAGTACTCAGAGCCATTTAAAAAGAAATTGTTCAAATGGCACTATGGGACTTAACATGAGGTCATCAGTCCCCTAGGCTTAGAACTAAGTGAACCTGCGACCGTAGCAGCCGCGTGGTTCCGGACTGAAGCGCCTAGAAGCGCTCGGCTTCAGCTGCCGGCAGCCATTTAAACCATTTGTAAAATTTAGCGATAGGGTCAATGACTAACCATACAACAAACGTTAAAAGCCTTAGGTGCGCTTTAGAAGTTGTTACGTTTTTCCTCTGCAAAAGCAATAAATAAAGATCTCTGCATTTCTCTTAAGATAGGGACTGTGATGTCAACGACCTTGCCGCAGTTGTAACACCGGTTCCCGTCAGATCACCGAAGTTAAGCGCTGTCGGTCTGGGCTAGCACTTGGATGGGTGACCATCCAGTCTGCCGAGTGCTGTTGGCAGGCGGGGTGTACTCAGCCCTTTGGAGGCAAACTGAGGAGCTATTTGAATGAAAAGTGGGGGCTCCAGTCTCGGAAACAGACATACGGCCGGGAGAGCGGTGTGCTGACCACATGCCCCTCTGTATCCGCATACAGTGATCTGAGGATGACACGGCGGCCGGTCGGTGCCGTTGGGCCTTCATGGCCTGTTCGGGAGGAGTTTGTGGACAGTGCAATCTGGAACCTTATGTTCTGCTTTTACTTTAGAGCTGGTAGTTTACGGGCTCCTATATGTTAATTTAGAGAGGGCGGCTTCTCTTCATCTTTGGCACTGGTTGTGTGTTGGTTCTAATCTTTCACTTGGATGGCTTTTGCGGTGACGATATAGACTGCGCGAATCTTTAGAAGTGTATGGGGTCGGTCGTTTGGCAACGGGGCTGGAGAGAGAGTTATGGGGACGACTGGGAGAGGGCAGTACGCCCTTATGCCAAGTAGTGCAGCGAATGTGGTCGGCGTCGGCAGCCAGCGCTGGGGCAAGGTTGGGTCGCTGTTGGTACGACGTGACGCAGAGGGGCTGTACAGTAGAGTCGGACCGTCTGTCGTGAGACGGGCTTCGCGTAGGGCTTGGCCAGCCACATGCTGCACTCTGAGAAATAGTGAGGAAGTGCGGTACAGGTGTGAACATCTAAGTCAGCGTGCAAAGGGGAACAGCGACATCTGTGACCAGACACGTATACCAGATGAGCGGCGATGGTTCTGATTTCTTGTTTACGTGGTACTGGGAGGATCGAAAGAAACCCTGACTTGCTTCCCTCTGGCGAATATTATCTTGCGTGGGACGTACTGAGGAACGGTGAGTTTTGCAGAAAAACTAGGAACGGGAGTTCTGTTTTCTCAGTGATTTAAACATGACTTGGGACTGCAAAACTCGCAGTGTTTACTGTTCCGCTGAATAATAGGCAGCCAGCGTAAGTTCACGACTGAAATTCATTTCCTAAAGAAGAGTATAGGGTACTGAACGTTGAAGAACGGCAAGCCAAATGAAGTGCGTGTTAGAAAATGGATGAGGCACATACCTCTTGAACTCATCGTTTATTTTGTTACATTCATACCAGTTTTTCAGAATGACAATCATAGTAGATGCCACGCGGGATTACCCGAGCGGTCTTAGGGGCTGCAGTCATGGACTGTGCGGCTGGTCTCGGCGGAGGATCGAGTCGTAACTCGGGCATGGGGGTGTGTGTTTGTCCTTAGGATAATTTAGGTTAACTAGCGTGTAAGCTTAAGGACTGATGACCTTAGCAGTTAAGTCCCATAAGATTTCACACACATTTGAACAACATCATAAATCTGCACTGCTAGCAAGTTTTGAAACCGTATGAAGAATATCAAGATCGCTGAAACCGTTTTCCAAATGGGAGTGCGTAAAAGACTGTCTCATTGATGCTGCAGAACTTTTGTGTCCTACGGACGTCAGCAGGTTTAAAGAAATCGTATTTTCCAAACAAACAGTGCTGCGGTTTGTAAGCGTTATGGCCGGCGATGTGCACAGGCAGTTAATAAATAAGGCTAAGGACTTCGTTGCTTTCTCTGTTACGTTGGATGAACATCTTACAGACACAGCTCAGATAGTGAGCTCAGGTAGGAAGCACAGGAGAGACGTATGTGTGTTTTGCAAAATAAGTAACTTTAGAAAACATGCAAATTGTTGTACTTACTGTAACTATTTGAAAGCACTTAGGCTTATCCGTTGCCAGCTTCGACAATTATTGGAGGAATTACGACAGGAGTAGAGTGACATACCTTGTGATAGCGAAGTATGATGTCTCAGTGAAGGTAAAACGCTGGAAGCAATTGTTTTATTTATGTTTGGTCGAAGCACATTCCTTGCGTGAGAATTTTAAGAGTGAAAAGAAATTGGAACAACCTTGCGGGATTTCTCGTGGGTGCTACGTCTCACATCAACAGCCGGAACTTCAGTTTTCAATGGGAAAATAATTTCATTTGTGGCATGTTGCAAAAAAGAAATGGTTTTCAATGCAAGCTCGCTCTTTGAGAGAACCAGCTGTTGTCTGAAAATACTGCACATTTCTCTATCCTTGGTTTGGTCCACGAAAGTGCTAGATTACGAGAATACGTGTCAATAATAGTAAAAATTAAGGATTAATTTCTCGCACGATTTGTAAATGTTACAAGTGCGTATCATATCATTCGTTGCTTCGCACGGCCTTTTCCAGCATCAGTTGGAGATGCTCCGTATCATCTACAGATGGAATTGATCAACATACGGTGCCATATACGGGTGAAGGACAAGTTCTCTGCATTACGAAAACTTACCACGGCAAGAATTTTCACACCTGCACCACGAACCTGCGACAGTTTCCGTGTTCGGTTCTACTTCGTTGTATGAAAGATTTTTCTCCATAATTGAATGAATAAACCAAGGCTTCGATCGAGTGTTACTGGCGAAAATCTGCGCAACTGCTTACCTTTATCAGTGTGCCGTGCTTTTGTGCGCGTCATAAGTTTATCGTTTCCCATCACCAACGAAAAATATGTTTCGGATTTCTTTAACTTTTCTAATTTAAAATTTGTTATTTACTAAATGTGCCTCATCCTGCTCCATGTTACATGGGCGAACATTTTTATGTGAAAAATATGATATTAAAGCGGTTGTTCAAGGTAGACGCACATGCTTAAAAAGTATCCTTTAATTACTGAGAGACGTATTTGCTACCCTTGCCATGTAGGGTTTTAGGTACCTAACATGGGCGTAAAACCTGTTCACCATATTAATGCACGTTTGCTTTTATGTTTTGTTTTAGAATGGTAACGTTTCTTGATAAGGCGATTGAATAATACGACACCTTTCCATGATCGCATTGCACTGCGTGAAAAGAGCACGAGAGTGCCCCAGCTGCAGTGTATTCCAACTAGTGTGTAAAGCGAAGCGGCGACGGTTCTGTTCCCTTGTTTACACGTCTGGTAAGGATGCATATTGTTATCAGGAAGTTGCACATGGCAGCAGCTCCGAAAGTGTGCAGAATTTCTGGCCCGCCGTCGCGAAGAGATCTGAGGTTGGCTGAGTCCGCAACAGAAGTTCTTACTGTCCACGGGAAGCTTACGTCTGGGCGCGGCCCTTCCCTGTCCTGTAGCATCACCCGTGTCTTCAGCGTTCTCACTGCTGCTACCGAGTGTACACCATCTTGCGCGTAAACTGTTTGCTGCTATAAGTACTGCGTCCAGAACTGTTAAGTTGTTGTCGTCTCACTTTTTGTTAGAAACGCTACCGTGCTGGGATTGCACTGACTTAAGATTCAGGTTTAGCATTGTTCACATTCTGCGTCTCCTACAGCGCTCTGTGTGCTTAAAGCGGTTGGTTGTGCCTGTCGATGAGGCCATTGTTAATGGTTGTGCGTTTGTAGTGAGTTGGCAATCGTTGTGGAAGGCACGTACTCTGTAAGGTGTTGTTCTGTGTAACCAGTGCCAGTTACAACTACCAGTTATTCTGCTGTCATTGTTAAACTGCTTTTAATTCGGAAGTGCCTTTACGGTCTCTGTAAGAATCAAAAGCTATATGCTTCACCTTACAGCAAATTGGTGATGATTAGGGGTGTCGATTTTTTTTTTAAATTAACTAGTGCTTCCGTGAATTGTTTCATGTAATTAAGTACTGTACCGCTGTCTCCTTTGGTTGTAGTTACGTAAAAAGTGCGGAATAGTGGATTCATTAATTTTCACATTGCTGGGTTGGTAGTTTAAAAATAAAATTATGTCGGTCATATGAACAACTGCCAGTCTTTAGATTTACCACTCTTGTCACCGCAAAACAAATCCTGTCGTTCATTTGTTAGTTTATTACCTGTTCAGTATTGCATGTTGATGCTTCCTAAAGAAGCTTGGTGGCTCGGCATGTACCGTCACACTTGGCAACGCATTTATTGTTTATCCGCATATTGTAGTGTGGGACTTAATTGCGTGTCGTGAAGAGCGCTGTCTGAGGTATTATTGCCATCCCGTGCGTTCGAGCGAAGCATATTCTCTGAAGGATGCCATAGTGGAAGGGCACCATATGGATGTATTGTACCATCTCAATAAAGCACTTTCTTTTTAAATTGTAGGTACTATGTTTTACGATAAGGATAAAGAGTTCTGATACAATACTATTGCACCCATCCGGCCGGGGCATCATCAATTGAATTCACAGTTGGTCTCGTGTGTTGTCTAGAAAATGGATGGCCGAAAAAGGACATCGGAATTTCATTTGATGAGAACAGTATTAAAGTGTGCAGTGACACTAGCGGATAACAGGGTCATATTTGTTTGACTATATCTGGAATGATCGTGATTGCAAAGAAGATGGTTTAGAAAGCTTAGAACAATGAAAGTCGACGGGGAATACAGCGAAATCTCACATATAAATGGAACAGGAAAAAAGCGATTAGATCTGTTGGCCCGTCATTGCTTGAGTGACCAACAGAAACAGAGACTTCTAGTCTTTAATACCCTTCTGAAACTGGGTCGACGTTCATGTATCGAAATTTCTACCACTTGTAAAACTACGGCAGAGAAACTCAACGTGCTGAAATCTACGAGCAATAGTTTTGTCCAGCGGACAGTATATATATAAAGCAGCTGCAAAGTTCGATTATCTCCACCTACAATTAAACAAATTGCGTTATTTGCTTATGATGACACAGGGTTCATCACCACAAAGCAAGTTCCATGTGGAACTGCGTCATATTTGTTCAAACACGTCTCCATGTGCAAAATACCGTCAGAAATAATTACAAAAGATAGTACTGGAAACTGAGCCACTAACTGTTCAAGGCAATGTTTATTTCACATCATAGACAAAACATTCATTCCTAAAGAATGAAAAGTTAAACACATTACCTCAATACTCATAACATGAATTAGGTGGTATCAACTGAATTAATGACCCATATCACTAATGTCAATTTGCAGTAAGATTTTGGACCACTATGTGTTTCTGAGCTTTGAAGAAAACGCTTTATTAACAAACAGGAAACACATATTAAGAGAATAATCGTTCTTGTGACTCAAAATTACCACTTTGTTCAAACGAAGTAATGAGCGCTATCGACAGGAGATCTAGATTTCCGGAAGACATTTCACATTGTTCTTCACAATCGGCTTCTCATGAAATTGCGTGTCACTTGCGCGACTAGATTAGAGATTTAATTTCACAACGGTCACAGTTTCCAATTGACGGAAAGTGTGAGGATTCGAGAGTTCCCAGCTTTTTGTAGCCAAAATTAGGAAACAAATAATTTGATTGAGTGGAAATAAAATCTGGGGTTTATCGAATGTAAATGAACAAACCTTACTATTAGAATTATATGTATTTATGTCATCCTGAAAAATCGTTCAGAATATAAAGTTTTAATTATTATGTAAGAGGATTTATTAGGGGACAAGTCCTGTTTTAGTTATTTTATTATTTGCATGAGGTATTCCACCTTGTCTCCATCCTGTTCCCAGAGAACTGAAGAGTTACTTGGAGTCTTGATTGGCAAAGAAGTCAAAGGCAGCAAAGTGTATTCTGTGACAGACATGCTGTCTAGGAATAGCAATTACCAAAAATTTATATCAATAACATATATATGTATGTATTGAAAAGACGCTTGTTATTTGTCATCCAGAAGTACTCTTGTAACAAGATGTTCATCATCAAATATGATTTCTATTTAAATGCACAAAAAAGGCTAATACGACAAGTGCTGGTTCTTAGCAAAATTTAATTGATTCTACAGATAAGAAGAATATTTAACAAGTCGGGGATTCGCAGACTACTCCGAACTGAAGGTCACAACAACGTAAATTAAAGCAAAATCCAACCCTCGTAAAAGTCATGAAGTAAAACAGATGTGGTATCTGGTATTACCCAGGGATATATCGTAAACTCTGAGATGGTAATGATATATGTAAACCATTTAGTAGACAATATGTGCACACATCTTACATTGTTTGCAGATGGTGCTGTAATTTACTGACTCATAAAGCCATCAGATTATCAAAACCACTGTAAAGTGATTTAGAAAAGACAGCTGCATGGTGCGAGAAGTGGTAATTGACTCTTAATAAATGAAAAGTGTGTATCCATCTAAGTAAATGCAAAAAGGAATCCGCTAAATTTCGGTTACAGGATAAGTCAAAGAAACACAAAGGCTGTTGATTCAACTAAATAGTTACAGATTACATATGTGAACACCTAAAAGTGGAACGACCTCATAGAAAATGTCGAGGGAAAAGCTAACCAAAGACTGAGATTTACACAGTGATTCTACGTGTCTTTTTCATATGGATGTACAGTGCATACTTCTCCACTTCTCGTAACTGAATTGTACCCAACTTGAGTACTTCACGACTCACCGACGTATCTCCAATTGGTGTCTTCACCGTCAGTCAGGAGCACAAACGTTCGTGTAATAAACAGTACAGAATGATGTGGCAGGATGAGGCAAACAGCTTTGTGGAATGACACAGTCAAGGCAGCCTGTAAGAGGAAAAAGATGGCTACATACCAGAACTCAGGTAGACAGAGAAAGGTATGTTCAAGAAAGAAACAAAGCCAAACACATAATTGCAGCATCCATAATCTTGGGAAGACTTTGGAAACAGGTTGGAGACTTTGGGTCAAGCTGCTGGGAAACCATTCTGGAGTGTAAATAGCAGTCTTCGAAAGGGAGGTAAGAAGGAAATGACCTGTATAATGGACTGGTCAGGAAAACTGCTGGTGAATCCTGTTGATGCCTTGGGCAGATGGAGGGAATATTTTGAAGAGTTGCTCAATGTAGGTGAAATTACGATGAGTAATGTTTCAGATTTCGATGTACAATGGGATAGGAATGATGATGGAAATACGATCATATTTGAGGAAGTGGAGAAAATGGTCAATATATTGCAGTGCTGTAAAGTTGCTGGGGAGGACGAAATTAAGTCGGAACTCATCAAATACAGTGGAATGTCAGGCCTTAAATGGCTACACAGGACAATTGAAATGGCGTGGGAGTCGGGACAGGTTCCATCAGACTGGACGAAAGCAGTAATCACACCAATCTTTAAACATGGAAACAGAAAAGATTGTAACAACTACAGAGGTATCTCTTTAATCAGCGTTGTGGGTAAAATCTTCTCAGGTATTGTTGAAAGGAAAGCACGAGTATTAGTTGGGGACAAACTGGATGAAAATCTGTGTGGGTTTAGGCCTCTTAGAGGTTGTCAGGACCAGATCTTTAGCTTACGGCAAATAATGGAGAAGTGTTACGAGTGGAACAGGGAATTTATCAATGCTTTATAGATCTAGAAAAGGCATATGACCGGGTTCCTAGAAGGAAGTTATTGTCTGTTCTACGAGATTATGGAATACGAGGCATACTCTTGCAAGCAATTAAAGGTCTTCATGTAGATAGTCAGGCAGCAGTTAGAGTTGACGGTAAATTGAGTTCATGGTTCAGAGTAGTTTCAAGGGTAAGACAAGGCTGCAACCTGTCTCCACTGTTGTTCATATTATTTATGGATCATATGTTGAAAACAATAAACTGGCTGGGTGAGATTAAGATATGTGAACACAAAATAAGCAGTCTCGCTTATGCAGATGACTTAGTTGTGATGGCAGATTCGATTGAAAGTTTGCAAAGTAATATTTCAGAGCTAAATCAGAAATGTAAGGACTATGGTATGAAGATTAACATCTTCAAAACTAAAGTAATGGCAGTGGGAAAGAGATATAAACGGATTGAGTGCCAAATAGGAGGAACAAAGTTAGTACAGGTGGACGGTTTCAAGTACTTACGATGCATATTCTCACAGGATGGCAACATAGTGAAAGAACTGGAAGTGAGGCGTAGCAAAGCTAATGCAGTGAGAGCTCAGCTACGATCTACTCTCTTCTGCAAGAAGGGAGTCAGTACCAAGACTAAGTTATCTGTGCACCGTTCAATCTTTCAACCAACTTTGTTGTATGGGAGCGAAAGCCGGGTGGATTCTGGTTACCTTATCAATAAGGTTAAGGTTACGGATATGAATGTAGCTAGGATGATTGCAGGTACTAGTAGATGGGAACAATGGCAGGAGGGTGTCCACAATGAGGAAATCAAAGAAAAACTGGGAATGAACTCTATAGATGTAGCAGTCAGGGCGAACAGGCTTAGATGGTGGGGTCATGTTAGACGCATGGGAGAAGCAAGGTTACCCAAGAGACTCATGGGTTCAGCAGTAGAGGGTAGGAGGAGTCGGGGTAGACCAAGGAGCAGATACCAGGGTTCTGTTAAGAATGATTTTGACGTAATAGGCTTAACATTAGAAGAAGCATCAATGTAAGCACTGAATAGGGGATCATGGAGGAATTTTAAAAGGGGGATCATGCTCCAGACTGAACGCTGAAAGGCATAATCAGTCTTAAATGATGATGATGATGAATGATGTGGCAAGGGGGGTGGGTGAGTTTAAAAGTTAAGTATAATGAAAATTTTAAAATGGGTATGACGCAAACTAACGATGTTTTATTTGCCCAATCTGAAAATTAGTAAAGCGGTTTCTTGAGCCGGACTGTAGTTAATATCCTTAACAAGATTCCCATTCATTAATCATTACTTTCCGAGCACCGTTAAAGTCAGAATATGCTTTACAGGATCGTAGAGTCGACAAGAGATCTTACAAACATATTTTGCGAGGCTATTCCTTCCTTCAGCGGTGTTGCAGTTCACACACTGCTTGGCGCTTTTCACCTCGAAAATCGATCGTAGACTGCCTATGAACTGTCTCAACAGTTGGCGCCTATCCTTTCATGGTGCACTCGTGATTCGTTTATGCTTCCCATCAATAAGCACTGACAGTAACTAAAATCTGAAATCAGCATTTCCTGATGAACTGAGTGATACTGGAATTATTATTAACAAGTTGTCAGTGGAGGTAACTTCATCAACACGCTTAGAGCTCTAGTTTTATATCCAAACAGTAACAATGAATAATAAAATGTCCAAGTCCAGCGTTGTAGGGGTGTCCCCACTGTCTCTCTCTGTTGCAGTTCGAATCGGCACATGCTCGCCCGTCCGCTCTCACTTTATGTGACTATATCGTACGCTGTTAAAGGAGTCTGCTTTGTGGTGCTACCTAAATGCTAGTGTCCCGTAACAAAATATTCTTATTTTGTGCATTGAAACATACAAAAAAATTTAATTAACATGGACAGGAATGTAGTACAAACGCCACATACTCCACAACGTGCAATATTTTTAAGATTTTCTGGTTTTTAAAACCTTTTAAAATACAAAGAATAAGAAGAGACTCCAAACCTGCTGGGACCTTAACTGCATTCTTACATCATATTTCCCTACTATTTTGTCTTTCCAATATTTAAAATTTCCTTTATTTCCTGTGGTGCTCGTTCGTACTGTCGGCATACAAAACGACTTTACAATTACGTATAAAAGTTCTCTGGCCTTTCCAAATCTCATTTAAAAATTGTTTCACTCTATAGATTCCTTTAATACTGCATTCCAGCAATAAATTTGTGGATCTTGTTAACACCTGCGGCACCTATACGCCAATTTACTTGTTTTCTGTGGCCAAAGGCACAATCAGATGCAGATCTGCTGGTTGCTGGTCTCGTCTTGGTGTTGCTGGCATCTTCTTCATGTTCCCCTCTCACATTCTGGTGCATACATTGGATACTAAAAAAACATTAGATATATGCAATACTACAGCCTTCTTGAAAACCCTAAATTACAAAACCATGAATTATGTGAATGGACAATGGTCTAAACACAGTAGTTATATATTAATTGTCAAATATTCATCTTCATTTGCTACGAAACAAGGTCCCAAGTATGTAAACATTAAGTAACATCTTACGATCGGCTGCGCATCCGACGGCGATGCGACATTCACCTAGCGTTCAGTCAAACGCTGCAGCAACTACCTTGCCGCAACAGCTGGTGGCTGGTAATTCGTCACACTGGCCAAATCTTCAGCACCACTTTTACGTGCTCAGTTGATTTAACAGTCCGTGCAATGTGCACGTATTTTTCCGTGGTCTATACCGCACAATAGCAGCAAAATATTAAAATGACCTCACAATAAAAACTGAATCAGTAGGTACATTTCTAACGACGTAAACAACTACGTTTTGTTACCGTCTACAGTTTCCAACGCTAGAGTATGACGTAACCATAAACCATCGTTTGAAAGGTCTATGGTATTGCATCTCAAATCAATAAGTATATTTTTTTCTAAATAACAAAAATTTCAGGAAATGTTTTGTGGTGATTTATCAGTAACTTTAGTAGTGCACTATTTTCATCATAACCGGCTACTAGACCTATCTGAGCATAAAGTACGTGACTAACATCTGTCTTTGACCGAGTAAATTTACACTTTTTATAACATAATTTTATTGTTCTGGTTTGCAAGCTTACTGCCAGTATTATCTTTCTCACAAAACGATATCTTTATTTACTATTCATCAATGTTACTTCCATTTGTTATGATTTCGTTACTACTTCCCTCTGCACAAGAACTAAGTTCATTTTCCTTTGTTTATAATACTTTTCTTACATCTTCCAGAATATTTTTCTACATATTTAACCTCTGTTTCTCCTTTAAAAAACTCTGTTCTCGTATTTTCATGTACGACACCTATGCCTAATGTTACTTCATAATCCTAATTCTCACTCACCCCCATTTTATCGCCATATTTTTGGCAAAAACAACCTATTCCATCGTCTCCTGCTTAATATATTATTCGTCATTTTCTTTGTCCACGTTCTCAGACATTAAAGTATTTTTCCAGTCCATCAACTGAGAGTTCATTTCGGCTATAACAGTTTTCATTTACTGTCATAATTCATCACAAGGTTTGGCCAGTTAAATAATTTGCTCATTCATTCTGTTTCTTGAACCTTCCGTTGGTATTTCAATCCTCGTGTCAATGCTATTAGTCCTCTTACCACCACTCTCACAGGTTTGTGTAGTTGTTACTATCAGATCCCTGCGATGTTATTTCTACAATTCATTTTTAATCTTACGAATATTCTTTGGCATCTGTCCTATTTCACAAAACAACATTCCAAAATCATAATTTCATAACCACTAGGCATTTATGTGGATTCAACATGATGTACATTAAAATTATCCTCTTGTTCCCCATTTATTTCAGTATAGTCAGCACCGACTGTGTTATGAACTTGATTTACATTGTTACTAAAACCTTTTTCTACATTTTCTACATTTACCTCAACAATTTTGGGATATTCTGCATTATGTTCACTCAGTTGTAGTACATTACTATTGTCATTGTTAATTAATTAATTATTATTGTCCTCAGTATTAGAAAAGCTGCTTGAGTGCTCATCTCACACCTAAATTGTCATTACTAGTATCTATCTTGCGTCATCAATGATTCACAAACAGAAAAATTGCAACTCCTAAATCTGCAAGGTGAAAACCCTGAAATTACAACAAAAGTTACCTTCTTTAACAATTTCGTAAGTACAACTTACTTCAATTAAAGTCAGGCCCCGCCTTCACGCTGTCATGAAACCGTCCCGTGCGTCAAGCTGCCAACCCTGCCATATCCAAGTCAGTCGCCGGTAGAGCGCTGACCGCAAGTGTAGTACCGCACATGGCTCGCCAATCGCCGACGAAGACAGAAATTTGCAGAAGTCGTGCCCACCGTCCGATGATGAAGTCGTCTTCACTTTTCCAGTCCCACTCACAATACACAAGGCGTCATCAGAATAATATCGTGGCAGTAACCACTGACTCATAGCTCACAAATCCCGTTTTACATCCACAGTTCGAAAGCAATATTGTTCCCTAACATCCGTCGTTCGTGACAAATCATGTCATACCTTTTCAATAGGTGCATGGAAACCTCTACGTTCACAGTTCACAATGTCATAATCCAAAACCAAATTCACTGTTTCAAAAAGTTCAAAAGTGATTTCCTAACCGCAAGTTTATTGTCCCCGAACTGTTCTTGCCAAGTCGGTTACAAGCCACCTACTGGCCGTTTTTCCCACTTGAGTATATCAAGTGTAATACAGACAGGAAAATGAATGTTCGAAATATCATCTGCCACTATACGTACTCGGGGACGCACACTGATGGTACCTGTGTTTTACATAATGAAAGTACAGTGTGTATGCTCTGTCTGCCCCCCACTCCTCCTAAATGAATTCTAGCCAACTTGCTTACTTCGCTTCATGCAGACGTTGCCCCGATTGATTTCTTCGCGGGCCGCGAGCCCTAACGCTTGTTCAATATACAGTGCATCAGAATGCCGTGAGTAGGTAGTTTTCAATGCTAAGCGTAACGAGAATGGTAAAAGTTAGGATGCCAACTAACGCTGTTCCATTTGTCCAATAGCAAAATTAACAAAACGATTTCTAGAGCCAGTCTGTTGCTAATATTTACAAGAAATTCCCGATCTTTAATAAATAGTTCCAAAGCACTGCAAAAGTCACAAAATTTTACATACAATCTTAGACTCCACATGAGATGACACGAATATGTTTTCCGAGGCAAGTTTAACAATTCATTCCATCTTTATGCGGTGTTGCACTTCGCAGAGCAGTTTGAGTTTTTGCACTTCGGAAACCGATCGTAGACCGCCTGTTAACTATCTTAACAGTTCGGCGCCTGCCCTAACAGGGTTCATTTGTTACTAATTCATCCCTTGTATCAAAAAACAATGACAATATTTGGGTAAATTTGGGGTGAGTTCCGAAGAGAACCAAACTTCTGAGGTCATCGGTTCATAGGCTTACACACTACTTAACTTAAACTAACTTATGCTAAGGACAACACAGATACACACGCCTAAGGGAGTATTCGAACCTCCGACTGGGGAAGCCGCGCGAACCGTGGCAAGGTGCCTCAGAGCGAGCGGCTATAAAATATGTAATTAGCATTTTCTGACGAGCTGAGTGACAGGGAAAATATTATTAACATGTTCCCAGTGTCAGAAACATCATCAGCACGGTTTGAGCTGTATATTAATATTTAATCAGTAAAATGGATAATAAAAGTTTCTCTTGTTGGCGCTCGGTGTAGGTGAATCCTCTCTGTCTATGCTCCAGTACAACACTGCTCGTCCTCGCCCCTCCGTCCTCACGTAATGTGATCATCTGACGCGTTGTGAGATGAGTCTGCCATGTGATACTATCTGCTGCTAGCCTTCCGAAACAATATCCCAATATTCTGCATAAAAACATAAAAACAAAAATATAATAAACGTGCGCAAGGATGTGGCATAAACGGCGCAAGGTCTGCTAAGGTCACTGCCTACACTACGCTCGCCCTTCCACTTCTGCATTATTGCCTTGTGGTGTGGGATCCGCATGAGTTAGGACTGATGGAGGACGTCGAAAAACTTCTTAGAATATCAGCTACGTTTTTCATTAACGTGAAACAGGGAAGAGAGTGCAACAGATATGCTACGCGAATTACAGTGGGAACCATTAAAACAAAGGCGTCTTTCGTAGCAGCAGGATGTTTTCGTAAAATTTCAATGAGTCTCTCCTCCGCATGATAAAATAATTTGTTGGAGTTCATCTGTGCAGGGATAAATGAGTATTCCAATTAAATAAGAGAAGTTAACGCTCACGTGGAAATATTAAAGTGCTCGTTTTTCCCGAGTGCCTTTCAATAATGGAAGGGACGAGAAATAGCTTGAAGCTGGTACGATGAACTCTCTACCAACGCACTTAACTGTGAATTGTAGAGCAGTCGCGTGAATGTAGATGTAACAGTTGTAGCTTGTACTAAAGTATTCTTAAAGCTGAAGTAAGCCATGCTTATACATTTCTTTCCTATTCTGTAATACCTTGCTGTAACCTTGAGACAAATTATTAGATAAATAAACAGAGTCGTTTTTCTTTGTGATAGAACAGCGTAACATCTCAGGTGTTGGGATGCTTCATTCATAAATAGAGGGACGTCATAGAAATATTAATAATATGAAATAGTTACATACGTAAAAGAACATAATTTTTGTCCAGTATCAACGAAAATGTCAACGGCCCTGCAGGACCGTATCGCCGGTTTCCGTCAGAAGGCAGCAGTTACGCGCTGTCGGGCTGGGCCAGCACTTGGATGGGTGACCATCCGGTCTGCCGAGCGCTGTTGGCAAGCGGGGTGCACTCAGCCCTTGTGAGGCAAACTGAGGAGTTACTTAACTGAGAAGTAGCGGCTCCGGTCTCATACACTGACATACGGCCACGAGAGCGGTGTGCTGACCACATGCCCCTCCATATCCGCATTCAGTGATGCCTGTGATCTAAGGATGACACGGCGGCCGGACTGTACCATTGGGCCTTCCAAAGGCTGTTCGGACGGAATTTGGTTTAGTATTAATAAAAATAATTTTGTATAGTTTATGAGCATACAGTCTAGTTATCTGGACATACATTTTGTAGAGATAGCTCAGACACCTCCACATTTCCAATTTCGCGCGTTATATTAAGACAAATCGCTGTCTCGCAATGCAATTAAAAAGGACTAAAGGACCACAGGATTGCTGCAATAAGGACTGCGCGGACTTAGTCGCCGGTAAGTTTAATTCTGCACATCTCCTAAATTCCAGATGGCTTTGTAGAGAGCAATGTGCCCCAGCAAGCTGCTAGCGCCGTTCCCTTACTTCGTCGGGCAGAGAGGTAGCGGCACGGAGAGAGGCGGTGTTGAATGAACCAGGAAGAACGGGTTTGGGGAAGCGTGTTTTCATTAAACAGAGTTGCACATGTGTCAGCGCGGTATCAGGCCGTTACGGTCGACAAATGGCAGCGTACATTACGGAGCCACAGTCGTGCGCTGTAAAGTTCCGCGTCGGTGTACGGGCCTCTAAAGGGGAGTCGCCGAAAACGGGAAGAGCTGAATGAACCGTTTCGGGAATAATGAAGATGGGTCGCCTTGCACGCATAATTTATTCTTTTGTGGATTAGAGTCGCAACGAGGTACGGAAGCAGGGTGGTTCTGTGTGTGGCCGACAGCGAAATAGTAAGAGTAAAGTTATAATCCCAGTAAGCTAAATGTTGCTTAGCATTTTAGTTCCTCTTATAAATATTGGTATAGCTAAATCAGTGGTTTTAAGAAGATATAGACCTAGCTGCGTCGTGGAAAATAAGACGGAAAGAATGAACCGAGTACGTGATACTGAATATTAATAAATCTGTGCTGTAAACTGGAGGAAGATTCCAATGAAGAGGAAAACGTATTTATACGTACTAAATGGGGGATTATCGAAAAGCGATATGTAGCCAGTGATACAATAGAGACCACTGAGTGTTTAAATATAGATTTCTAAATTATAAAAGAATATAGTAAATATCGTACTAGAGAGAAAAATATAAATAACAGTTAAACTAATTTATGAACTTTTATCGGAATACAAGATACAAATTAATCCAAGATAAACTTTAACCCAATAAACATTGCGTAAATGCTCATTCGTTTGTGGATCATCAGACAATCAGACAAACGAGTGAAGAATCATTACTCTACAAAATATGCCGTAACATTCAAATACGAAATGTATACTACGTAACTGTAAATATCCGCGAAGCCAACCAAGGTTCAGTAGTGTTTTCAATGGATAACAAAATATTTATGTCACGCATCTTCCTAAGGTATCTTATAATGACTGAATATAAAGAGCAGGTAACATAAAGTATGGAGTTACAGGTTGCAATTTTTGGAAAACACAAATAAGTACAACAAATAAGAGAAAAACTAATATTATGCTAAGAGACTGATACTCGAGTATTAAGACAACGCGGTAGCATCACTAGTGTAAAAGATATTTGAGTTCAAAATGGTTCAAATTGCTCTGAGCACTATGCGACCTGAGGTCATCAGTCGCCTAGAACTTAGAAGTAATTATACCTAACTAACCTAAGAACTTCACACACATCCATGCCCGAGGCAGGATTCGAACCTGCGACCGTAGCGGTCACTCGGCTCCAGACTGTAGCGACTAGAACCGCACGGACACTCCGGCCGGCGATATCTGAGTGATTTACAAATATCGATGCTTCATGTCGAACACCAATGGCAGCAAACACATCTCTACTAAACTGATGTCATGATACCGGTAATCCTTCAACCTTGTGACTGGTATATACAGGGTGTCCTATTTATTTTGCAAATTACAAAATGGTTCAAGCAAATGTTCTTTAAACGTCAAGACACATCAATCAGCATGATTGCCTTCGTTGTAGCTTTGTTTTTGACAATGATATGAACAGCGGTATGAATTATTAAATGGCACCATGTATCTTTTATTTGGCAATTCATTTCCTCCCCTAAAGAACAATTCAAAAAAATAACTCTCGTCATTCCGTCAACCAGCGTCATTGCAGAGTTGTGAGAGTAGAATGTACACCAACGAAGAGAAGGAAGAAATGCTACTCATGTATGAGGAATGTAAGTAAGCAGAACAGTAATTGTAATACTGTTTTCTTATGTATTGAAAGATTTAGTACAGTAGTTTAGTCCTTTTAAATACTGTTGTGTAGAGTAGACATACAGTAATGGCTGTCCTTCCTACAAACTGCATCGACATTTCGTTTCTTTTATTGTTGTTGTTGAAGGTAGGCGAAATGCTACACAGACAGCGGAAATGTACAGAGAGAGCTATCTTGACAAGAACCCACATACCCGACGGATGTTTTTTGCGGCGCTTCAGGAAACGGGAAGTTTCAAACCATGAGAACCCAATCGTAACACTCGCACATACGAAGTTGCCAAAGTTACTGTTCTCGCTTCCGTTGCTGTGAATCCACATACGAGCGCAAGAATGCTTGAACACGAGATTGGCATTCCTAAGACCAGGGTACATTGTATTCTTACACGTCTCCAGTTCCATCCTTACCATGTACACCTACATCAAGAATTCACTGGGAATGATTTCCAGATTCATGTACAGTTTTGTTGTGGGCACAGCAGCGTACCCTCGCGAATTTTAACTTCTTCTCCAATGTTTTATTTACCGATGAATACTCCTTCTCAAACAAAGGACAGGTAAATACAAGTAACATACATTATTGGCCCAACGACACCCAACGATGGCTTAGACTGATGGAACATCAGAGTCAATGGAGAGTTAACGTCTAGTGTGGGATGCTTGGTTCTACTATTACTGACGCATATTTCATCAATGGTGGTCTAAACGGCACAGCATATGCCAGATTCCACAGACGAATTCTTCCTCCTCTTCTGGATGAAGTGCCACTAAGAACCAGAATGCTTATGTGGTATCAACAGGATGGATGTCCAGTTCATAATGCCCTATGTGCACGTCGTGTTCTGAACTGAAGGTATCCTACCAGATTTATTGGTCGAGGAGAAACGGTTATTTGACCTCCTAGGTCTCCTGATTTAAATCCTCCTGACTTATTTCTTTGGGGATGCTTTAAATACGTTGTCTATCGCGATATAACAACAACTACAGAGGACATGCTAGAAGGTATCGTGCTTGCTTGTAATTCTCTTCAGCAGGCAACACTGGAAGCAGTAAATAATTCGTTCATTCAACGAGTGCATCAGTGTATCGGTGTCCACGGTCACCACTTTGAGCACCTTTGAATGTACTACTTCTGGACAATGGTACACGAAAGTGAAAGTTAGTTTTGTGTTACGTTATTACTTGGTTTTCATTTATTTTCTGACAACTCCATCAAGTGGACGAGTTTGTAATCCCACGCTCAGAGTCAATGTAGTGTTATGTAATTAATAACTTTGCGTTCCAGTGAATGATACTCTGTGATACATTTTTGAATAGGTCTTTAAGACAGGAAATGAATTACCGAATAAAAAATACAAAGTGCTATTTAGAAAGGTAAAACCGCTCTTCATATCTTTGTAGAAAACAAAGCTACCAAGAAGATAATCATGCTGACTGATGTCCCCCTGACGGCTAAAGAACATTTGCTTGAACCATTTTGTAATTTTCATCTGGACAAACAGTTATTTAGGATGGTCAAGATAAATGGGACACCATATATATATATATATATATATATATATATATATATATATATATATATATATATATTAGGTCAATTAATAAAGTTCCCTATAAAATTTAAAATTCAAGAACAAATACACTAAAAGAATGGGTAGCAACTGATTCATAAAACAAGCCATTAAAATTTCTTATGCCCTAAATGAAGCATTGATTCGACTAGAAAAACAAGTTTCGAATGAAACTAAGTAATACTTCAGCTTGATCGCTCGAGTAACGAAAGAAGTTACCATTGTAAAGATATGTAGAGAACAGGGCGTGAGTCGTGATTCGGTAGCTCAGATGATAGAGCACTTGCCCGCGAAAGGCAAAGGTGCCGAGTTGGAGTATCGGTCCAGCACACACTTTTAATCTGCCAGGAAGTTTCATATGTAGAACAAGTTTAAAATTTATCATTTATTATTACATGCCAGCAGCACATTTATTATTAATGGTATGAGTAGTTCCGATGAAACTTGCTAATATCAAGATCAATGTGGTTGCGTAAGCAACAAGATGGTTTCGCAACTACATTGATTTTAAGATGATCAGCTTTGATTCCCACCGGTCGTACCAAACAATAAATCAGCATCTGAGAGCGATATGAACGACAAATTTTAGATATCAGACTGGTTGCTGACACTCTCAACGAATATATTCGCAACAGTGAAGCAGGAGGTGATCCAAAATTGGCCAAAAATGAGATACCATTTGAAAGAAAAATTGAACATTAGCAACGCCGAGTGACCATGACTGATTTAAGGGAATTGCTAGAGACAGTGACAGGAGCTACAAGTAAGCACCTACATTTATTTGAGAGTTCAGTAAGTGACTTTAATATAAAACTTTGATTAGCACGACACAACGGCGTCAGTGTAATTTCACATGGAGTGTGAGACAGTGTACTTTACTTTTCAGTTTTTGAATGACCCAGGGAATGAGGTACACTGCACTGAAGTTGTTTTTATAGGATTCACCAACAACGGTGTTGCAACCATACTCGTTATCGTTGAACAGGGACTAAACAAAAATTGTTACTTATTATTTTCAAACTTACCTAGAAGTCAAGGTTAGTGCAATGAAATATATTTGACAGAACTTGGCGATCGGTGCATAATTGAAGTTTAGCGATACACAACATCTATGCCTTTAGATCATTTAGGAATGTTCGTAGTTGAACTAGGATCACTCTTATATTATTCAAAAGCTTTTAGTTGAGGTTAGGCGCTTAGTCAACAGGTTTAAACTGAGAAAATTGCATGAGTATTTACAACCGAACCTCTTACACGATGTAATCTGTGCGACCAATCTCATGCCACAGTAGTCATTCAGCGAATAGTGAAGCTTCAGAAGCGGCAAGCGTTACAAGGCACATCACATGTGAAAGGAAAACAGCCTTAGAAAGTATAAAGTGGAGTAACCAATATAAACTATACATACAAGACTCTCGTAGAACGAGTGGCATCTATGATTAATATCTGAAGCTAAAATAGATTTATGTAATACTGAAAATGTAGCGGTTATAGAAGCAAAACAGGTAGGTACTTTTCCATTATCATATGAAAGCGCAGCTTGTAGCTGGAACATCACATAAGTTCAATGTTTATTTGATGTAGCTAAGGTGCAGTATCGTATTTTGAGGAATGACAACAGGTCATTCAGTGTTGGACAATTCGAATATTATGAGGCGATGTAAAATGAAAACTAATTTCTAATCTGTTTATTGATTGCAGTTCCAGAAGAGTTTACTTTCAGGCGTCTTTTTAACCCATAACTGACGAAGTTGTAAACCAGCCCCCCGCCTCCCCCTCACCCAACGGTTCTACAAATGACATAATGGTTTTAGCCTCATTTGCGAAATACTAAATGGTAATTGGAGATGTGTGAAACATATTATTTTTAAAAATAACATACTACGTCCTTTTGTTACGTTCCTTTCAAATGCTAGTTAAAAATAGTACCCAAATACACGGCAAATACAGCGGAAAGTGCCACGAAATATTGAGTAAGTCACAGAAAATCATTTAAATTATTTGTAAATTCGGTCGACAGTCACTTTTAACAGTTCTTTATTAATAAGTTAGAATCACAACAGTAGTTAGCACGTAACTTACCTTAACACACGTCTGCCAACGAAATAATGCACACATGAAAGCAACCGAATCACTTTACTAAATAACAGACAGAAATAATAACTATGGTTTTAAATTAGTAAGGAAATGTAAATGTAATAATTTGAATGACAGAATCAAATAATTGTCACGGAATAAGCTAGATGGCAAACTATGTTTGTTGAAGTCAACATCGTGTTGTCGTATATAAAGTTTACTCTCGAAGGTAAAAAATTTCACAGGTAAAGACTACATATATCACTATGAAAAATAACGTGGAATTCTATACATCAAATAAATAATTAGACGAACCGGAACTCAGTTGCAGTGCCGAAATAGGATCCACAAAGTAAAATACAGCAAGTATTTTTTAAAAATCAGCCTTTAAAAAAATAAAAATTGAGAAAATGTCGTTTCCAGTTGCCAACATTATTGAATTTCAATTGTTTTACTTTTACTTCCATAGCCCCCTCATTTTGCTAATAACGATTTGCACTGTATTTAATCGTAATACAGAGCAAACAGACTGAAGGACTGAAACTTTATGAAAGAAAAATTTAATTCTTTAGAAAAAAACCGTGATTAAGTTTTGAAATATATTCGTTTTCTGGCATGTTATATATTCATTAATGACGCTCGGCATAACTTCAAAGGGAAAGTTATGGGATTGTGGTTTGTGTAACAATGATTGATTTTGATGACAAGGTCGATAAGAAAAATTTTAGATGACTGATATTATTAGTCACTCTTCTCACTTGAATTCGCTGGATCTTCCTTATGAAATTTTCAAGACAATTTGATGTGAACTGTTTTACAGTTTATCGATGTTGTAAGGATAAAAGTGTCGCTGTCTATGACATTGATCAGTTAGCTCCAGGGATTTCGAGATCACTCTGGTCAACTGCGGACTCATTCGGGGCAGGCAGCTGATGTTATTTCGTACTAAAGTAGTTTGCCCACATTCGTGATACACTGTACCTTGTGAAATAAGACAAGACAATGAACAACGTCTCGTCCTGTAGAAGGCACACATATCCACTCTGTATCAGGCACAATGCTTGAGTGCCAGACGATTGCAATGTGACTTAACAGGGGAACGCTCAGAAGCCATCACACATAACTCTCTCACAAATATAAGAACATCTAACATTTGCTGACATTTCCCTATTGGTATGATCCAGTGTAACAACAATTTACATGAAAATTACAAAGTTTGTTAAGGATCGTCTAACAAAATACAGATCACCATATTTTATTTTACTAACAGATAAAATTTCGAAGTTTCATGGAAACAAATTTAGATGATATTACTAAAATATTTTTTAAAAAATATTCTTATCAGTTACAGAACCTTGTTCACCATACGTTGTAGTATGATAGTCTGATAAGTTTCCGATCTAACACTAAAATCAAACATTTTCTTCTCAAATTTGTTTTGATGTTTGAAGTCCCTGCAAGTCTGTACACTTTTCATTGCGATTCTCTCATCTCTTTGAACCATCCAGATAAAAGTTCATGTCTTTCTTCGAAAAAAATTTTCTGTCGAAGGTGACGGTTTCTTCAATCGACGAATATTTCTCTCCTCCGGGCTCAATGTTTAGCTGAGGATAAAGAAAACTTGCTTGGGCCTAGATCTGGTGACTAACGAAGGTGCTTAAGCAGCTGAAACCGCAGTTCGTGGATTTCCGCGATGGCAACGGTGCATTGTCTTGCTGAACCAAAATTTTTCTTCTGCAAATATTACCATTTTTCCTCATTCTCTTCTTTCAGCTTGCCACGTAATGTTGCGTAGTATCCTCCTCCAACAGAGTCTCCTGTCTGAAGCTAATCCATAAGATAAGTACGTGAGTAACGCAGAAAACAGTCGTCATCACTTTCCCGGAAGTAGGAACAGTCTTTTCCTCCTTGGAAGTCCACTCTTTCTTCGCAGTCCATTGTTTTGACTATGCTTTGTTTTTGGTGTATAATGGTGCATCGAGGTCCCGTCGAAGTTAATATTTGGCACAAGACTGTGATTTATTGCCCCTAAACTGCTCCAACATTGCTTTGCAAATCTCAAGTCAAACCGTTTTGGTTCCGGAATGAGTAATCGTGGCAGACAACGTACTGTCAGGTTTCTCTTCGCTCAATAATCAGTCAATACATGCCAAAGTCTTCTTTACACACGCTTGCAGCCTCCGTCGCTCTCCTCTAAATTCCTCGCTTCTGTACGACCATTAGGTGAACTTCAGCAAGGTTATCCCAGTGGTTGCAGCTTTGACCGCGTCGAACGGTTATCGTCATCCAGCCTGGTAGGGTCATATTTAAATTCAGCTGCCTAAGTTTCACGGTGGTAAACGACGGTGCTGAGTCCCCGTACACGGAGTCCAGCTTGTGTTTAAGTTACATTGGTGTACCATCTTTCAGAAATAAAATTCTGAAATCAGTTGGATACTCGATTGTGTCCACTCACATCAATTCACTTAAACGACCGTCAGACAACAGCTACCCTTCGAAAGTGGGTGAAATTTTGCTGGTTGACTTACTATGCAACTATGGATGGTAAACAAATTCCTATACTTCATTGAAAAGTCCTGCTGTCTTCAAGTTGATGTCACAAACCTTTCAGGCTACCCATGTAGGAAGGAGGTAAATTTTCGGGGAAACGAAAAATGAGCTTCCGTTTTGGAGACGGGAAACTTTTGTCCATGTTGAAGTTCATGAACTAATCGTGTGTATACATATTGATCTGCTACACTTCTGTGAACATTTGAGATAGAGCTCCCCCCCCCCCCCACACACACACACCATGAATCATGGATCGTAGTGTTGGTGGGGAGACTTGCGTCGTTCAAGATACAGATAAGAGTACCATAAGTGCAACCACAATGGAGGGGTATCTGGTGAGAGGTCAGACAAATGTGTGGTTCCTCAAGAGGGACAGCAGCCTTCTCAGTATTTGCAGGGTAAATAGCCTGGACGATTCACTCATCTGGCATTGTAACATCAATCAAAACGGCCTTGCTGTGTTGGTACGGCGAACGGCTAAAATCAAGGAGAAATTACTGCCTTAATTTTTCCTGAGTGTATGCAGCTCTACTCTATGGTCAGGTGATGATGGCATCCTCTTGGGTAAAATATTCCCCAGGTACAATAGTCCTCCTTTCGGATCTCCAGGTGGGGATTACTCAGGAGGACTCCGTTATCAGGAGAAACAAAACTGGAGTTCTACGGATGATTAATCGGGCAGGGAAGTTACAAGATTTAAAAAGGGAAATGGATTCATTAAAGCTAGATGTAGTCAGAATTAGTGAAGTTCGGTGGTTGGAAGAACAGGACTTAGGCGAATACAGGATTATAAATACAAAATCAAATAGGAGTAATGCAGGAGAAGCTTTAATGAGAAAGAAATAGCAACGCGGTAAAGCTACTATGAACAGCACAATGAATGCATACTGTAGCTAAGATAGATACGAAATTCACCTGCACCACAGTAGTACACGTTTATATGAGAACTATGCAGATGAGGAGGAGATTGAGCAAACTATGATGAGAAAAAAGAAATTATTCCGATAGTTAGGGGAGCCGAAAATGTAATAGTCATTAGCGACTGGAATTTGATAGTAGGAAAAGGAAGAATAGGAAAAGTAGTCGGTGAACATGGACTGGGGGAAAGGAATGAAAGAGGAAGCCGCCTCTTAGAACTTTGCACACATCATCATTGTATCATAGCTAACACTTGGTATAAGAATCGTGAGAGAAGGTTGTATGTGTAGAAAAGACCTGGGGAAACCGGGAGGTTTGAGACTCATTATATAATGGTTAGTCACAGATTTAGGATCCAGAGTGTAAATTTTGAGGTACTTCCAGGGGTAGATGTGGGCTCTGATCAGAAATTATTGGTTATGAACTGCAGATTAAAACTGAAGCAAGTGAAAAAAGCAGGAACTTAAAGATATGTCACCTGGATAAACTGAAAGTAACAGAGGTTGTAGAGGGTTTCACAGGGATAATTGGGGAAAAGTTGACAAGAACGGGAGAAAACAGTACAATACAAGAAGAATGGGTAGCATTGGGAAATGAAATAGTGAAGGCAGCAAGATATCAAGTAGGTAGAAAGACGACGGCCAGTAGAAATTCCTGGGTAACACGGGAGATATTGAATTTACTCAATAAACGGAGAAAATATAAAACTGCAATAAACGAACCAGGCGAAAGTGAACACAAACGTCTACAAACTTAAATCGACAGGAAGTGCAAAATGGTTAAAGAGGAATGGCCAGAGGACAAATCTAAACATGTAGAAGCATATACCACGAGCGGTAAGATAGATACTGCCTTTGTACTGAAACCAGATGGAAGGTGCAAGAGTCGAGGGGCACGAAAGGGAAGCAGTGACTGAGAAGGGATTGAAAAGATGTTGGAGCCTATTCCCAATGTTATTCAATCTGTATATTGAGCAAGCAGTAAAGGAGACGAAAGACAAATTTGACGTAGAAATTAAGGTCCAGGGAGAAGAAGTAGAAACTTTGATGTTTGCCGACTACTTTGTAATTCCGTCAGAGACAGCAATGCACTTGGAAGGGCAGCTGAACGGATCGACAGTGTCCTGAATGGAGAATATAAGATGAACATCAACAAAAGCAAAACGAGGAAATGAAATATAATCGAATTAAATCAGGTGACGCTGAAAGAAATAGATTACTACTTGAGAGGCAAATTAACGGTTTATTGTCGAAGCAGGGAGGATACAATATGCAGATAGCCACTGACAAGAAAGGTGCTTCTGAAGAGATATTTGTGAACATCGAATATAGATTTAAGCGTCAGGAAGTCCTTTCTGAAAGTATTTGGCTGGAGTATAGCCATGTATGGAAGGGAAGCATGGACAATAAATGGTTTAGACAAGAAGAATGCTAAAGGTTAGACTGGTGGATGACGTAACTGATAAGGAGGTACTGAACAGATTTGGAGAGAAGAGAATTTTGTAGTGGACCCTTACTAAAAGAAGAGATTGGTTGGTAGGACACATCCTGACTCATCAAGGAATCGCCAATTTAGTACTGGAGAGGAACGTGGGGTGGTGGTGGGGGGGGGGGATGGGAAGTGGTGTAAGAATCGTCGAGGTACCAAGGGATGAATACAGTAAGCAGATTCAGAGGGTAGTAGCTGGCAGTAGTTATTCGGAGATGAAGAAGCTTACACGAAGAAGCATGAGAGCTGCATCAAACCAGTCTATTCACAACAACATGAAATAGTCTGACAAATCACACCGAACACCACACGTTAACCCCTAAAAATAGAAGACATCTAACATATTGTATTTTTAAAAACATTTTCACCTGTGACAACAAAAGCATTTATTAGTTGTAACTGATGTCTAAGAAACAGAGTTATAGTCCTCAAAATACTTTTTTCCTCTTAAGGCATTACTTCCACATTAATGGTACATCAGAATCACGTTTAACAGCGCGTTAGTTAATAGTAAGAAACCTTAATCTCTCTAATGTAGTATCACTAAATGATGAAAAGTACTTCCTTATATTGATTGCAGTGAACTTGAGGGCATTTTCTCAATTACTTAATATTAGACACATTTGATAATTTCGATCCTATCTTCGTGATGCTGATGTTACTATATCTCGTGGAAGAGAAATTAAATAAAACTCCTTTATATAGACTGCTCAGGTGTATAAACATAAATTGCTCAGGTGGAACGCCAGTTGTAGCAGAGTAGGGAAGGCTCAGAGTGGAGAAGAATACAAAGAAGGGCTATATAACACAAGTAAATTCTAAAACTGTGATATGGAAAGACAAAAGACAGTAAATGAAGAAGTAGAAACAAAGAATTTAACATTGTAAAAAGCATTTGGCAGAGCACTGAAAGAACTAAGTCGAAAGAAGGCACATGGAGTAGACGTCAGTTTGACAGAATTTTGATGATCTTTGGAAGAACTAACTGTGACAAAACTATTTCACCTGGTACACAGGAAATGCAATAGAATCAAAATAAAACATCATAAAAAATAATCCACATACAAATATACGAGGTGCTTACACATTAACAATCTAAATATCATTTTAACAAGTCGAGGTAGCAAAATGGTAGTTACGTAAAGAGGCAAGGGGCAGTTATTAGCCACCGGCCAGGAGAAAGATCAGAATAAGTTCCGAAGAAATGAAGGAACGTGCGTAATGATACTAGCCTTAAGCTGTATCTCAAAATGTTGTTTAAAGGAAGTCAGATGTACATTTTTATCACTTGTAGATATACATAAAGCTGAGGGGAATGCATTGTTTAAAATTCTGAATCAGAGGTATAATATACGGGACGAAATATTGTTTACAAGTTGCACAGAATCATAAGAATGCAAATGGATATGGATGGGGTCGGTAGTAAATGTTATTCAGTCTGTACCAAAAGAACAGCAAAGGAAACCAATGAGAATGTTTTAAAAGAAATTAACGTTCAAGAAGGAGAATGGAAAACTAAAGTTTGCCAATGAATCTGAAATTCAGTTATAGCTGTCAAAGTAACTGGAAGATTTAGTATAGGGAAAGGATTGTGTTTTGAAAAGAGGTAGAAAGGCAATTTTCAACAAAACTGAGATTAAATCAAACTGTAGGACGATTAATAACAGTAGTTGACGTGTCTTGCTATTTAGGCAGCAAAACTGACAGTGGCCGAAGTAAAGAGTATATTAAATTCATATTAGAAATAGCATTAAAATATTTTTTAAACTGGAAAACAACGAATATACATTTAAGTATTAAAGGTCCTGTACTCGAACTATCTGTCCGGCATGTATCCTTACATGTAGGTGAAACATGAGAGATGAACAATATATACAAGACAAGAACACTAGCTTTTAAAAGGTGATTTTACAGATCATTAATGATCAGATGGGTGGATAACCAAACAAATTAACTGTTTACGATTTGACTACAGAAGAACAGATGCTTGAGTTACTACTACACAAAAAAGTAGTAATGTAGAACGACTCATCCTGTAGAATCCAGCATATTTACAACGGGCTCTAAGCCGGCCGGGGTGGCCGAGCGGTTCTAGGCGCTACAGGCTGGAACCGCGCGTCCGCTACCGTCGCAGGTTCGAATCCTGCCTCGGGCATGGATGTGTGTGATGTCCTTAGGTTAGTTAGGTTTAAGTAGTTCTAAGATCTAAAAGACTGATGACCTCAACAGTTAAGTCCTGTAGTGCTCAGAGCCTAACGGGCTTGCGTTGTTGCAGCGTATACGCAAAGTAACGCGATTTCGGTGGGGATATATAGGCACCTACACATAAGCAAGGCATTTGCGTGGCATTCGTGCCTGTCCGTCGTGCGTGCTGTAAATGCGGAAAGGTGAACTACCGCGACTTTATTACCTAATGCGTCCTGACTTAACCGCCTTTGCCGTAGTCCTCTTCAGGTCGACTGTTTTGCTGGTTTCTCTGTATGATGCTCCTTGTACTCCGTCCTATTTTGGTTTTATTTTGGAAATCAACGTCCCTTGCGTGAGCATCACAGTACAGTTCAAAGTCAAGATGCCTGTGAATAGGTAGGTGTAAGGACGGCAGTTTTCACGTTACTCTGGCAGGTGATAGATGGGCAACAATGCATCGGCCTCTTGCACATAGGTTAGCACTTTCCCGTAGCAAGAGGTCAACGCTGGACGGCGGTTCTCTGGACACTTCTTCATCATGTTCATGTATGTGGTTCTTAATTGTCCAAGTGCGTCGGAATGCGCCATAGCCATGAATGGATGCAGGTGATCAGACAGGAGGCTTTCGTACGTGTTATCTGGTTGCCTCCATACCAATTACACGTCCATCCGCTCGATCCAATTTCAAACATACTTCCACTCATCAAAAGTCCAATGACGGTGTTGACAGGTTATCTCGAGGGTAGGACTTTGTGTGGTGCAGTCATCAAGAGTACTCGAGGAGTAGGCCTTCAACTACGAAAGCCCATATCGATGATGTTTCGTTGATGTTCGCACGATGACAGTTATTGGTGGCTCAGCATTGACATCTGCAGCAATTTGCGGAAGGGTTGTACTTGTGTCAAGCTAGAAGGCTCTCTTGTCGTTGGTCCCGTTCTTACGCATTTTCCCCTCCTCAGCGATGTCAGTGGTTAGATGTCTTACTGCATTCCTGATATTCACTGTATATTCGTGGAACGGCCGTACGGGAAAATCCCCAATTCATCGCTACCTCGGAGATGTTGTATCTCATCGCTCGTGTGCCCACTATAACATCATGTTCAAACGCACTTAAATGTTGATAACCTACCGTTGTAGCAACTGTAACCGATCTAACAACTGCGCTAGACCCTTATTGTCTTATACAGGGTGGTCCATTGATTGTGACCGGACTAAATATCCCACGAAATAAGCGTCAAACGAAAATACTACAAGGAACGAATCTTGTCTAGCTTCAAGGGGGAAACCAGTTGGCACTATGGTTGGCCCGCTAGATGGCGCTGCAATAGGTCAAACAGATATCAGCTGCGTTTTTTTTTTTTTAAGAAAATTGGAACCCCCATTTTTATTGCATATTCGTAAAGTACGTAAAGTAATATGAATGTTTTAGTTGGACCACTTTTTTCGCTTTGTGATGGATGGCGCAGTAATAATCACAATTATATGGCTCACAATATTAGATGAACAGTTGGACAGGTAGGATTTTTAAATTAAAGTACAGAACGCAGCTACGTTTGAACATCTTATTTCGGTTGTTCCAATGTGATTTATGTATCTTTGTGAACTTACCATTTCTGAGAACGCATGCCGTTACAGCGTGATTACCTGTAAATACCACATTAATGCAATAAATGCTCAAAATGATGTCCGTCAACCTCAATGCATTTGGCAATACATGTAACGACATTCCTTTCAACAGCGAGTAGTTCGCCTTCCGTAATGTTCGCACATGCAATGACAATGACGCATGTTGTCGGGCGTTGTCGGTGGATCACGATAGCAATTATCCTTCAACTTTCCCCACAGAAAGAAATACGGGGACGTCAGGTACGGTGAACGAGCAGGCCATGGTATGGTGCTTCGACGACCAATCCACCTGTCATGAAATATGTTATTCAATACTGCTTCAACCGCAGGCGAGCAACGGACATCCATCATGTTGGAAGTACATCGCCATTTTGTCATACAGTGAAACATCTTGTAGGATCCCATAATGCCACATCATACATTAACCCGCCAAGGTCGCTGATGTTCCACATGTCGCAGCAATCGTGGAGTTTCCGTTGCCCTTTACATTTTTTTTTTTTTTTTTGGTCATCAGTCTACTGACTGGTTTGATGCAGCCCGCCACGAATTCCTTTATTCCTTTCCTGTGCTAACCTCTTCATCTCAGAGTAGCACTTGCAACCTACGTTATTGCTTGACGTATTCCAATCTCTGTCTTCCTCTACAGTTTTCGCCCTCTACAGCTCCCTCTAGTACCATGGAAGTCATTCCCTCATGTCTTGGCAGATGTCCTATCATCCTGTCCCTTTTCCTTATCAGTGTTTTCCACGTATTCCTATCCTCTCCGATTCTGCGTAGAACCTCCTCATTCCTTACATTATCAGACCACCTAATTTTCAACATTCGTCTATAGCACCACATCTCAAATGCTTCGATTTTCTTCTGTTCCGGTTTTCCCACAGTCCATATTTCACTACCATACAATGCTGTACTCCAGACGTACATCCTCAGAAATTTCTTCCTCAAATTGATATTAGTAGACTTCTCTTGGCCAGATGTGCCTTTTTTGCCATAGCGAGTCTGCTTTTGATGTCCTCCTTGCTCCGTCCGTCATTGGTTATTTTACTGCCTAGGTAGTAGAGTTCCTTAACTTCACTGACTTCGTGACTATCAATCCTGATGTTAAGTTTCTCGCTGTTCTCATTTCTACTACTTCTCATTACCTTCGTCTTTCTCCGATTTACTCTCAAACCATACTGTGTACTCATTAGACTGTTCATTCCGTTCAGCAGATCATTTTAATTCTTCTTCACTTTCACTCAGGATAGCAATGTCTTCAGCGAATCGTATCATTGATATACTTTCACCTTGTATTTTAATTCCTCTCCTGAACCTTTCTTTTATTTCCATCATTGCTTCCTCGATATACAGATTGAAGAGTAGGGGCGAAAGGCTACAGCCTTGTCTTACACCCTTCTTAATACGAGCACTTCGTTCTTGATCGTCCACTCTTATTATTCCCTCTTGGTTGTTGTACATATTGTATGTAACCCGTCTCTCCCTATAGCTTACCCCTACTTTTTTTCAGAATCTCGAACAGCTTGCTCCATTTTATATTGTCGAACGCTTTCTCCAGGTTGACAAATCCTATGAAAGTGTCTTGATTTTTCTTTAGCCTTGCTTCCATTATTAGCCGTAACGTCAGAATTGCCTCTCTCGTCCCTTTACTTTTTCTAAAGCCAAACCGTCACCCAGCGCATTCTCAATTTTCTTTTCCATTCTTCTGTATATTATTCTTGTAAGCAGCTTCGATGCATGAGCTGTTAAGCTGATTGTGCGATAATTCTCGCATTTGTCAGCTCTTGCCGTCTTCGCAATTGTGTGGATGATGCTTTTCCGAAAGTCAGATGGTATATCGCCAGACTCATATATTCTACACACCAACGTGAATTCTCGTTTTGTTACCACTTCCCCCAATGATTTTAGAAATTATGATGGAATGTTATCTATACCATCTGCCTTGCCGGCCGGAGTGGCCGTGCGGTTCTAGGCGCTACAGTCTGGAGCCGAGCGATCGCTACAGTTGCAGGTTCGAATCCTGCCTCGGGCATGGATGTGTGTGATGCCCTTAGGTTGGTTAGGTTTAATTAGTTCTAAGTTCTAGGCGACTGATGACCTCAGAAGTTAAGTCGCACAGTGCTCAGAGCCATTTGAACCTTCTGCCTTATTTGACCGTAAGTCCTCCAAAGTTCTTTTGAATTCAGATTCTAATACTGGATCCCCTATCTCTTCTAAATCGACTCCTGTTTCTTCTTCTATCACATCAGACCAATCTTCACGCTCTTAGAGGCTTTCAATGTATTCTCTCCACCTATTTGCTCTCTCCTCTGCATTTAACAGTAGAATTCCCGATGCCACCGTTGCCACCGTTGCTTTTTATGTCACCAAAGGTTGTTTTGACTTTCCTGTATGCTGAGTCTGTCCTTCCGACAATCATATCTTTTTCGATGTCTTCACAGTTTTCCTGCAGCCATTTCGTCTTAGCTTCCCTGCACTTCCTATTTATTTCATTCCTCAGCGACTTGTATTTCTGTATTCCTGATTTCCCCGGAACATGTTTGTACTTCCTCCATTCATCAATCAACTGAAGTATTTCTTCTGTTACCCATGGTTTCTTCGCAGTTACCTTCTTTGTACCTATGTTTTCCTTCCCAACTTATGTGATGGCCCTTTTTAGAGATGTCCATTCCTCTTCAACTGTATTGCCTACTGCGCTATTCCTTATTGCTGTATCTATAGCGTTAGAGAACTTAAAACGTATCTCTTCATTCCTTAGTACTTCCGTATCCCACTTCTTTGCGTATTGCTTCTTCCTGACTAATGTCTTGAACTTCAGCCTACTCTTCATCACTAATATATTGTGATCTGAGTTTATATCTGCTCCTGGGTACGCTTTACAATACAGTATCTGATTTCGGAAACTCTGTCTGACCATGATGTAATCTAATTGAAATCATTCCGCATCTCCCGGCCTTTTCCAAGTATACCTCCTCCTCTTGTGATTCTTGAACAGGGTATTCGCTATTACTAGCTGAAACTTGTTACAGAACTCAATTAGTCTTACTCCTCTTTCATTCCTTGTCCCAAGCCCATATTCTCCTGTAACCTTTTCTTCTACTCCTTCCTCTACAACTGCATTCCAGTTGCCCTTGACTATTACATTTTGTCCCCCTTTACATACTGCATTACCCTTTCAATATCCTCATACACTTTCTCTATCTGTTCATCTTCAGCTTGCGTTGTCGGCATGTACACCTGAACTATCGTTGTCGGTGTTGGTCTCCTGTCGATTCTGATTAGAACAACCCGGTCACTGAACTGTTCACAGTAACACACCCTCTGGCCTACCTTCCTCTTCATAACGAATCCTACACCTGTTATACCATTTCCTGCTGCTGTTGATATTATCCGATACTCATCTGACGAGAAATCCTTGTCTTCCTTCCACTTCACTTCACTGACCCCTACTATATCTAGATTGAGCCTTTGCATTTCCCTTTTCAGATTTTCTAGTTTGCCTACCTATTTCAAGCTTCTGACATTCCATGTCTCGAATCGTAGAACGTTATCCTTTCGTTGATCATTCAATCTTTTTCTCATGGTAACCTCCCCCTTGGCATTCCCATCCCGGAGATCCGAATGGGGGACTATTCCGGAATCTTTTGCCAATGGAGAGATCATCATGACACTTCTTCAGTTACAGGCCACATGTCCTGTGGATACACGTTACGTGTCTTAAATGCAGTGGTTTCCATTGCCTTCTGCATCCTCATGTCGTTGATCATTGCTGATTCTTCCGCCTTTAGGGGCAATTTCCCACCCCTAGGACAAGAGAGTGCCCTGAACCTCTATCCGCTCCTCCGCCCTCTTTGACAAGGCCGTTGGCAGAATGAGGCTGACTTCTTATGCCGGCAGTCTTCGGTCGCCAATGCTGATTATATATCAAAATTTAGGCAGCGGCGAGGATCGAACCCGGGACCGAAGACGTTTTGATTATGAATCAAAAACGCTACCCCTAGACCACAGCTCCGTTGCACAAAGATGCATATTATGCCAGTTTACGTTACCGCTGTTGGTGAATGAGCTTCGTCACTAAGTGGAACGTGTGCAAAAAATCTGTTATCGTCCCGTAATTTCTCTTGATCCCAGTGTCAGAACTGTACACGATGTTCAAACTCGTCGCGATGCAATTCCTGGTCCACAGGAATATGGTACGGATGCAATCGATGTTGATGTAGTATTCTCAACACCGACGTTTTTGAGATTCCTGATTCTCGTTCAATTTGTCAGCTACTGATGTGCGGATTAGCCGCGACAGCAGCTAAAACACCTACTTGGGCATCACCATTTGTTATAGGTCGTGATTGACGTTTCACATGTCGCTGAACACTTCCTGTTTCCTTAAACAACGTAACTATCCGGCGAACGCTACGAACACTTGAATGATGTCGTCCAGGATACCGAACAGCATACATAGCACACGCCAATTGGGCATTTTGATCACAATAGCCGTACATCAACACGATATCGACCTTTCCATTTTAACACAGGTAATGTATCACGAAGCAAATATCGTCCGCACTGGCGGAATGTTGCGAGATACTACGTACATATACGTTTGTGACTATTACAGCGTCATCTATCACAAACCGAAAAAAGTTGTCCAACTAAAACATTTATATTTCTGTACGTACAACACCAATGTGTTATAAAAAATTAGGGTTCCTACTTTAAAAAGCGCGGTTGATATCCGTCTGACCTGTGGTAACTCGATCTAGCGGGCCAACCATAGCGCCATCTGGTTTCCTCCTTCAGGCTAGACGAGTCTCGTTCTTTGTAGTTTTTTTTCGTTTGATGCTTATTTCGTGAGATATTGGGCCCGGTCACTATCAATGGGCCACCCTGTATAGGCGTGGCCGAACGCAGAGCCGCATTCTGTCTTCTTAGATATCTCTGTGTTTGAATACGCATGCCTATATCTGTTTCTTTGGCGCTTCATAGTATATACCACGGCGAGCTGTACTGTGGCGATGTGTTTGTAAATTTACAGGAGAACGTGCCGGATTCCAGTGATTTACTTTAGCTGAAGCCGTTCATTCAATTAATTAATTTCTTTTCCAACCGAATTTCAACTGTTTCCTTCACCACTGAGTCCCAGAAAGATGAAGCGGAGGCTAAAATTTCAACTTTTTCAAATCGTAAAGTGCCAAGTGTCAATACAACGCTCTGCTGCAGCAAATTTATTAGACTTTTACAATCGGGTGCCCCTCCGGTCGTCTGTGCATCATTCACGGTCTGTACGTGTCGTCTGAGGGATGAGGCCACACTCACAGGCGATCTTGTATACCCCATGATTACGAAGCCCCAAATCATCTTTAATGGGATCCAGGAGTGCTGCTGTCAGTGGTGGAGGATAAAAAGTCACTTTTCCTTTGTGTTTGCTGAGGAACCGTCCTATTTTTGATGATCGCCTCTCGACACATGACAGGAAACATTCCGTGATACTGCTGCGTTCCCTACGCACGCCGATGGTTTCATTCTGAGCGACTTATGTATCTGCTGTGGAGCATTACCGTAGGCAACGAAAAATCTCTTCAACTGTATAAGCACGTCCTCCAGATTGTGAGTATACCGAATACGTCACTAGGCGGATTAACGCACAGTAAAAGAAGATGTAGGAGGGCCAATTCATGCTATCCGTTGGAATGGGAATGTTAGCAGCCTGGCTGTTGCCAACTTGCAGGTATCCTCCCTGTTTAAGATGTGCTTAGTACTTTAACTAATTTTATTACTTGCCGTTGCTGCATCCACGTCTTCCGACCAAGTACATGGATGTTTTGGAGATTGTCACGTCACATAAAGTCTAAGTGGTGTTCAGTTACGGCCGATTTCTTGTTGAGACCCAGTCACAAGATATATTGATGGTCCAACAGGCGCGAGCTGTTCCTTCTCCTGGTATCTCCAACAAAGATATCACTGCAGTGTCATGGAGATTCGTAAACGCCTGCAGCGTGGTCTTAACGAGTCCGAAGTTTTGTGGCCACTCTGGAGTGTTGGTCTAATACCTTACGTGTCAAGTCTTAGATTGTTTGGGCCTTCACTCTCATTTGAAATATTATTTAAGGATGAAATCTTGCGCTTTCTGTCTTTTGAAAATTTACTGTAGTTGTGTTTTAAATCACGGGCCTTCAGCCGTTTTAAAAATTAAAGAGGTTTTGCCCTTAAGCCATAAGATTGTGTGACATATTCAGTCGATAGTTAAGCTCAGAAATTGGTGCTGTAATGTTTGGGCAACTAAATAAAGTTATATGTGTTCGAGTGTAACTGACAGCCGCTCATTTTTGGCCCTTTTCCTCAATTCGAACTACCTGATCTGTCCTGCTTATTTAACCAGGCGTTTCAACGGTGTAGCTTAGTGACACCATGCTGTCAGCATATCGAGCCCAGTGTGCTGAATGACGGTGCAACACTTTAAGCAGATAACTATTCTTGTGCGGTGGTTATCTGTAAACCTCATTCCTAGCTTAGCGTAAGTTATTCCACATGGTTGAGTCACGTGAATGTGTCCAGAGCCTATGTTCGACAACAGCGTACAATAACCACTCAGGTAGCAACACTAGCAGTGCAGGATACATGAAGCGTGTCGGTAAGGACACAGAGAAACAGTGTAGTCATTGTCGTAATGCAGAAATGGGCAATTTCTCGTAAGTCCAGATGGACATGATTACTGGCATTCGGATCAAGGGGTGGAAGAATTTCCAAAGCAGGTATGTTTGTAAACTGTTCGCATGCCACCATAATTAAAGTTTGCCGCCCATGGCAAAATACACTATGTAATCAAAAGTATCTGGACACCTATCTGAATAGTACTTATAAGTTCGCCGTGCCCTCCATCGGTAACGCTGGAATTCAGTATGTCGTAGGCCCACTCTTAGCCTTGATTACAGCTTCCACTCTCGCAGGTATACGATCAATCAGGTGCTGAAAGGTTTCTTGGGGAATGGAAGCCCATTTTTCACGGAGTGATGCACTGAGTTGAGGTATTGACGTCGGTCGGTGAGGCCTGGCACGAAGTCGGAGTTCCAGAACATTCCAGGGGTATTCTGTAGGGCTCCGGTGAGGACTGTGCAGGCCAGTTAATTACGGGGATGTTATTAACGTGTAACCACTCCGCCACAGGTCGTGCATTATGAATAGGTGCTCGATCGTATTGAAACATGCAACCGCCATCCCCGAAGTGCTCTGCAACACTGGGAACCAAGAAGGTGCTTAAAACATCAACGTAGGCCTGTGCTGTGATAGTGCCACGCAAAACAAAAAGCGGTGCAAGCCACCACCACGAAAAACACGACCACACCATAACATTACCGCCTCCGAATTTTACTCTCGGCACTGAACACGCAGGCAAATGACGTTCACCGGGAATTCGCCATACCCGCACCCTGCAATCGGATCGCCACATTGTATAGCCTGATTCGTCACTCAACACTACGTTTTCACACTGTTCAGTCGGCAAACGTTTACGCTCCTTACACCAAGCAAGACTTCGTTTGGCATTTACCGGCGTTATATGTGGCTCATGAGTAGCCTCTCAACCATGAAATCCAAGTTTATTCACCTCCCGCCTAAGTTTCATAATACATTTAGTGGATCCTGATGCCGTTTGGAATTCTTGTGTGATGGTATTGATAGATGTGTGTGTGCCTATTACATATTACGATCCTCTTCAATTGTCGGCGGTCTCTGTCAGTCAACAGACGAGGTCAGCCTGTACGCCTTTGTGCTGTAAGTGTCCCTTCACGTTTCCATTTCACTATCATATCGGAAACAATGGACCTAGGGATGTTTAGGAGTGTGAAAATCTCACGTACAGACGTATAACACAAGTGATAACCAACCACCTGACCACGTTCTATGTCGTTGAGTTCCGCGGATAGCAAGTGCTCTGTCACGATGTCTAATGATTACAGAGGTCGATAATATGGAGTACCTGGCGTAGGTGGCAGCACAAAACACCTAATATGAAAAACGTATATTTTTGGGTGTGGCTCAAATGGCTCTGAGCACTATGGGACTTAACATCTCAGGTCATCAGTCCCCTAGAACTTAGAACTAATTAAACCTAACTAACCTAAGGACATCACACACATCCATGCCCGAGGGAGGATTCGAACCTACGACCGTAGCGGTCACTCGGCTACAGACTGTAGCGCCTAGAACCGCACGGCCACTCCGGCCGGCTGTTGGGTGTGTCCAGATACTTTTGAACTCAGAGTGTACCTCTGATTAATAACGTCAGTTATACAAGAGAGTAAGTTATAACTCTGAAAGAGCGACGTAAAATAAATATTATTTAGAAGTGCAGACAAGAGCACTACTATTGCTGGTTCTACGTGATTTAGTTGTGGAGCTGAACTGGAAAGATATTTTTATGGCATTGTCGAGTACGACAGCCTGTTATTATTTTTTTTTTTTTGTAAAATGGTTGATCATTCCTGTTACGCCGTTGCTCAGTGAAGCGCGTTGCTGTGTAGTGTGTTTTTCTATCCAACGGATCCTATAGTGCATAGCATTTTGCACTAAAGCTGAAATCATCTTTGGTGGTAGAAATTCCTGGCAACCTTGTAGATCTTTTGATAGATGCGTTATTAATGTCATTATTATGTTCCGGTAGCTACCTATGAAACCGCAAGCAGTATCTGCGGCATTTCAGTGATGCACATATCTCCGTAGCGGTGCGTATTGTCGGTTGTGCCGTGAGAATTTCAACGTGATCTGGATAGACGATATTTACAGTATAGAAGTTTACTCCCGCTAGTTATCTTATGCGTAATCTTACATGCGAAGTTGAGTAACGCACTTCCACAATAGAGCGAACAAAGCAGATTCTTGTGTTGTGCTTCTTCAGTACAAGTGAGCGAATCAAATGTGCTGATTTCTGATGTGAGATGTGGTTCTCCCCTCGTAGTGTCTAATTGTTTTGTTATTTCTACGACTGTATCTGTAGTGTGGTGCACTACACATCCCACGTACGTTACTTTACGTTTCCATGTTTAATTTGAGAAATAAACATTCGAGAATGTAGTCCTGAAGGGCAACAGAAAATTGAAATGAATCATAGACAGTGTGGGAACCGGAGAGTAAGAGAATTGCAACGCCTTAGTTGTTTCAACATAAAACAATGCTCAAAACAGAGCAGACGGATAAGATTACAAATGACGGGGTTTCTGCACTATCGGAGAGGAGATGAACTTGTTTGAAACACTGAGAGGATAGTAGGACAAGTGTTAAGAAACTAATGAATAACTTGCACACTACGTACTATACGGAGCTGCAACGAGTAAAAGCAATAACCAATTTAGGAGTGGCGATACTGGGGTGGAGAGGTGTTCGAAAGAGTTTGATCACAACGGAACATACCCTTATGTCTTAAATCGTTTTTAAAGACAAGTTCAGTAATCAAAATCATTAAAAGTCGGCCAACCGTGACGCAGAAATTAAAGGAACTGGCTAATACATAAACTTTAAGCAGAAGTGTACTTGTGGAATACCTATTGAACAGCCGAGCTGTTCTAAGCTCTTGAGGCCGGAACCACGCTGCTGCTACGGTCGTAGTTTCGAATCCTGCCTCGGGCATGGATGTGTGTGCTGTCTTTAGGTTAGTTAGGTTTAGGTAGTTCTAAGTCTAGGGGACTGATGACTTCAGATGTTAAGTCCCATAGCGCACAGAGCCATTTGAACGGATTGAACACAGCAGAAAAATAAGTGAAATGAGCAAGAAAGGTCCCTTAACAAGTGAGAGAGCAGATGATACTCTACATCACCAAGAGAATTTTTAAATAACACACAAGCGTTCTTAAATTAAAGACTAGATATTGGCCACTAACATTAGCCTCACCAGTTGGATTACTGTATGTTCTAACTTTACCTCCTCACAAATCACAAAACATGGAAAACAATACATTCATGTTCTGTTTCGGTATAGTGTCAGGAAAACTACTTTCAAGGCATTCAAGAACGACTTTCTCTCGATACTAGCTGCAGCTGCTTCTCAGTAGCATATGTCATCTGGACTCATATACGGACCCATTATCTATCGAAACCCGAAGCACAACCAGATACGCCCGCACATTCGTAATCTGACCACTGTGAGTGCAATGCGGCTCCACCAATCGGTGAAGCGCCCTCCCAGCACATGCGGCTGCCGTGTGCAACACTCCACGACGCTCGCAAGCCGCGGGGTAGCCCTGACGTCATAAGTCGCCTTGCCACGGTTCACGTGGTTCCCTCCCCCCCCCCCCCCCCCCCCCCCCGCCGGAGGTTCGAGTCTTCCACAGCAGTTTGGTCCCATAGAAGTTACCACAAATTTCCATTTTCAGCTCGCGTGCCGCGTTGGAATTCATACCCGTGGATACTGGTGTCAGAAATAACCCCCACAGACGCTAGGGAGCAATGTGTCCAAAACATAACTGTGGACACCAGGTGTAACTGCTATTCTGAGATGAAGATGTTGGCACTGAAGGTGAAGATGTCACCAACTCCATCAAGCCAGACTGATGACTGATGACCAAAGCAAAAGACAAATAGACCATTTATTTTGGAGTAAACTTAATATTCGCGTCCTAAACGTAACTGTAACGTGTTTGCTATAATACACTGACATGACAGAAAGAATGGGATAGCGATATGCAAATACACATATGGTGGTATTATCGCGTACACAAGGTATAAAACGGTAATGCACTGGCGGATCTGTCATTTATACTCAGGTGATTCATGTTAAAAGATTTCAGACTTGATTATGGCCGCACTACGGGAATCAACAGATTTTGAACGCAAAATGGTAGTTACAGCTAGACGCAAGGGATATTCCATTCTGGAAATAGTGGACAATTCAGTACTCCGACGTCCGGAGTGTCAATAATGTATCGCGAATATCAAATTCCAAGAATTATCTCTCACCAAATACAACACAATGGCCAATGACGTTCACTTAATGACTGAGAGCAGCGGCGCTTACGTAGAGTTCTCACTGCTTGACATAACCGCAGAAATCACTGTGGGACGCACGACAAACGTATTTGTTTGGACACAGGCGAAATTTGGCGTTACTGGACTACGGCAACAGACGACCGATACGAGTGCCTTTGCTAACACCATGACATCGCCTGTCGGCTGGACAGTAGACGACTGGAAAACAGTGTCCTAGTCAGATGAGTCAAGATTTCAGTTTTTTAAAGCTGATGGCAGGTTTCGAGCGTGGCGCAGAGCCCACGAAGCCATGGAACCAAGTTTTGAACACGGCACTGTATAAGCTTGTGGTCCCTCCATACTGATGTGGGTTGTATTTACATGGGATTGATCGGATCCTCTGATCATACTGAACCGGTTTTTGGGTGGATACGGTTATATTCGACTTTCTGGAGACCATTTTCAGACATTCTTGGTCTCCATGTTCCCAAATACGGCACTGGGGCAAAGGTGTTCGCGACTGGTTTGATGAAGACGCTGGACATTTCGAGTGAATGACATGGCCATTAAGATCACCCAACATGAATTCAGTCGAACATTTATGCAACATAATCAGGATGTCAGTTCGTACACAGAATCCTGCCTCGGCAACAGTTTCGCAACTATGGACGCCTATAGAGAAGACTTCCAACGACTTGTTGGACCATATCACATAGGGCTGTTGTGCTGCGCTGGACAATGAGAGATTCAACACGAATTAGGAAGTACCGCATGAATTGTTTCACCACAGTCTATATTTATCTGGATGGATAGTTCCTCAAGGCCTCATGTGCTAATAATGAAAGTCTCTCAGACTGATTTTCTATCAGCCTTCAAAACTGCTGTTATTTGGTTTCTGTTGCCGGTGTATGAGACTATAAATTGAAAAATACAACTTTTGATAAAGGGTTGAAAGGGGAAAGGACAATATATCGTCATTTGTAATTTCTTGTTACTACATTATTGACATAAATGCCTATGGAAAAGATAGGCCTTTGGCAATCACAATTTCAGTTAATTGCAGATCAGATTGAATAAGATATCAGATATGAATACTAGGGCAATAAAACAGTTAGGCCTTGATTAATAAGACCTTCAGCTAATTCAAATTATAAAATAGCTCTTAATTTAATGAAAGGCGAACAGGCATGCCTTCGAAAGTAACATTACATTAAATTACCAAATAGAAAACAGGCAGATCTTCAATAATAACAGCTTCAGTTAAGGAAAAGTACCAAACAGAAAACAGGCAGACCTTCAATGGTAAGAGCTTCACTTCAGTACAATTGACAAATAGAAAACAGAACGTCCTTCAATAATAACAGCTCCTGTTAAGTAAACTTACCAAGTAGAAAACAGCCAGGCCTCTTTCAGTAACAGCTTCAGTGAAATAAAATAACCAAGTATAAAACAGACTGGCCTTCAATGATAACAGCTTCACTCAAGCAACATTGCCAAGTACAATACAGGCAGGCCTACTGAAATGATAGCTTCAGTTAAGTAAGATTACTAAATATAAAACGGGCAGCATTTTTTAAACAGGAGCTTCAATTAAATGAAATTACGAAATACTGAAAAGTCAGGGCTTGTTTAATAACAGCTTCACTTAAGTAAAACTACCAAAAGGAAAACAGGAAGGTCTTCAAGAACAATTGCTTCAGTTAAGTAACCTGAGCGTATTACAAGAGAAAGGAACCTATCTGGTTGTCTAAAACGTTTGGCTTGGAGGTCGGCTAAAACCCAACCATCTGGGTACTGCGTGACGACCAGAGGAGAGGGGGGGGGGGGGGGGGCGTCCAGGGGTTAGGCCACAGCGTAGTAGGTAAACGTTATCGCTCTGGCTCAGGAGAAGCAAACAACGGGCTCAATTCAAGAATCCAGAGAGATCAATTAAAATATTGCAATGATCGCTACACACCTGTAGATATCAATAAAAAAATAACAGTTACATCAAAATCTAAAACTTGACTGAAGTTGTCAAATCGAAGCTGAAGCTTGCCGATTCCAAAGGGAGCCTAGAATTCAGCACAGTGAAACCGACTTCAACTCTCTCATCAGTGTGCCACGTCCCAGAGCAGGCTTGACATACTACGCACGAAGACGGCACTCGAAGTCAGCCACACATTCTAAACGGTCCACAAATATATCCAGCAACCATTCTCCGCATTCCGTGCTCATGACGCTTCAACACACCCCGTCCCCATGAACAACCTCGAGCTAAGATCGCAGTGGCTCATACCAGAACACTTGACTGATCGCGCTAGTGACGCCAGGAATTCGAATGGCGACGCCAGTAACACCGCCGCGATTCATTAACGATATTCTTTGATGGTTGGATAATATTTTCTTGTAATATCAAGAATTAATCGCAGCTGTTGTTGAAATTACAACAGTGGGAACATCACCTTTTGTCGTATTAATATTTTACATAAAGTCTTAAAATCACTGCGACACAACTAAATAAATACCTCCACAGATATTCGATTTACACTACTTTACCAAGTGAACAGATGTTTAGTGTAGATGACTATATTTACTGCCAGTTACGTTTAGCGACGACACTGTATCCTGCTATCAGATATAGTTTCAAGGGTTTCCATTTTATGTCTGATATATCTGCCTGCGTACTGATAGAACATTTTAGGCATTAATTTTAGGTTCATATTTTAGCTTAACAAAGTCGTGGGCTGACTGCCGAATGTAATTCAAAACCGTAGTTGCTCAAATCCTTTACACTCCCTAATTTAAAATACGTTTCTGCTGGAAGTTCGTTAAACAAACTTATACATGTTCTTGGTTCAAATGGTTCAAATGGCTCTGAGCACTATGAGACTAAGCTTCTGAGGTCATCAGTCCTCTAGAACTTAGAACTACTTAAACCAAACTAACCTAAGGACATCACACACATCCATGTCCGAGGCAGGATTCGAACCTGCGACCGTAGTGGTCGCGCGGTTCCAGACTGTAGCGCCTAGAACCGCTCGGCCGCCCCGGCTGGCATAAATGTTCTAATCACATTAATGAAACGACCTGCTAAGGCACTGATTAACCACCTTTTGGGGAGCAAACCACTGGGAAAGGTGCAAGAACAGAGGAAATGAGGTTCTAGAAGTAACCGGCAGAGGTTTTGAGCCATTGTGACAACAGTGTCGAAGACAGTTGCTCTAGATTTCTCGGTCGAGGATACATGGCGTGAACAAACAGATCGAGGTGGTCTCACAGATTCTCGATTGCATTTAAATCCGGTTAGTCTAGTGCCCGGTAAGCTTATCCTGGTGCTCTTCGAACCATGAACGTTCACTGCGAGCGGTGTGACACGTTCCATTGCCCTACTATGACGGCCGCGATAGCCGAGCGGTTCTAGGCGCTCCAGTCCGGAACCGCGCGACTGTTACGGTCGCAGTTCGAATCCTGCCTCAGGCATAGATGTATGTGATGCCCCTAGGTTAGTTAGGGGACTGATGACCTCAGATGTTAAGTCCCATAGTGCTCAGAGCCATTTGAACCATTCCATTGCCCTGCTGGTTGCCGAGACAACATCAAACTCTATGTAGCTTGTGGAAAATGTTCACAAGGATAAATGCATATTTTTGTTGATCCATTGTGCCTTCCAGAATGACGAGATCGTAAATGACAGGCATACTATCCCCAGACCATAACGCTCGCTCCTCCAGCCTGCCCCTTCCCACTATTGTTACAGGGACGTACAAGACAGTGGCAATATGCCCCACTGATCATAAAAAGTAATTCATGTGGAAAGCCCACCTGTCGCCACTTAGTATAGACTAATATTCCTGTCTTCATAGCAGTAAACAGGAGTCAGTAAGGGAGTACGAACGAGGCGCATGCTGATGAGCCCCGTACGAATAAACGGTCGCTGAAAGGTCGGTGAGAAGACACTGTAGGTAGCCCGTTGGTTTATTTCCCCCGTCAGCTGCTCAACAGGTGCACGTCTCTTCGCCCATACATATTTCCGATGCCGTCGGGCAACTCTGTCATCTATGAGCAGTGGTGTTTCATATTTGGCTTGGTGCCCGAGTTCAATAGCGCCCTTCTGTCATTCACGGTACATTAACTGCTCTAAGATGTGTACATGGTACCATCACATTAAAGTGACACTGCTTATGTTCGACGTCAATTGTAGGGCACCCTTTGGAGGAAAGATTACGCCACATCTTTCAGGCTTCTTTGTAGCTGTAAATCTAAGTGACGCAGAAACGAGACAGCTTATCTACTGGATACCTAAAATACTAGTTTTTAGTTAACACCAGGAAACTGCACCAACAACAAGATATTACTGCGCATTTGTTTTTCCAGATGGAGTGACATAGGTGAAGCAAAACACCTGATATACATTCCTTATCGGAAATATGTGAACGATTTAATATTGCATGCGGAACTCTCCTTGATATATAGTGTGAACATTAATAAAACCGACAAGCAGTAGGGGCGGATTCCAGACTTGAAATAGAGGAATAAAGTTTCTACAAAAATGTGTCCGGAAATGCATCATTGCCATGGTAGATGGCACTGACGAATAAAAGTTCCTCTGAACACGTGCCATGTGTTCCTTGTGTGCTAGCGTGATGTGTGATTGGCGAAGCGTATTGTAAGTAGCAGAACCGTCCAGTTTTCATTTCAGAAACATACCGGGACGGTCTTTATGTACATCCAAACAAATGGAAACGGTCGAGAGGCATAACGGTAATACCAAACAAGCACCCTTACAGATATCAACCACATCACACAACATTTCAAATCCATTTTGGAAGTCTGTGTGATAATGGCATTTTCAGACAGAAGAGGATGCAGAGAGGTGGCGGATTGTGAGCACACCTGTTTTGGAGGACCGGGTTCTACAGGATATGCCGCCATTTCTATCTACTTGGCTGTACACAACCACCATCTCGGCTTGTACCCGACATGAATACCGGACCACTCTGCTGCTCACAGTACGCTGCGTCGGTCACACAGACTGAAACACACAAGGATCACACGGGACGTGGCCAGAGGAACTTTCACTCGTCAGTGTTATCTACTGTGCCAGCGATGCATTTCCGGACACATGATCGCAGGACTTTTTCCCTACATTTCCAGTCAGGAGTCCGTCACTGCTGTTTGTTGGTTTTATTAATATTCAAACTGCATATCAAGGAGAGCTTCGCACGCAGTAGTACGCCGTTCACACACTTCCGATGATGAATGTTTGTCTGCTGTTTTATTTCACCTATGTCAGTGCGTCTGTACACACAAATACGCAGTAACATCATGTTGTTGGTGCAATTTTCTGATGTTAACGAAAAATAAGTTTATCTGTAGCTCATTCGGTAGATGTCAGACTACACGCCAAAAGGTACCCGTTTCAAAACCCCGCCGGTCTTATGACCTCAAAAGTCACTTGTCACTTCTTTCACCTCTTGGTAATGTAATAAATGGCCAGCCTCTTCATCTCACCACAGCCACTACAGTCTAAACCTCTTTGAATGTGTTTACAGTAGTCAAGCCTTGGTTTCCCCTCTCCTCTTTCCTCACTCTACACACTCTTGAGCCGTCTCAAGCTATGCCTTCAGTTAGTTTAGTTGCGCCATAAATTTTGTTTCCTCCCCATTCGATTCACCGCCTTCCCGTTAGCTATCCCACATACCGACTTCATCTTCAGTACTTGTCTCTAGCAACGCATGTCAAATTCTTATAATTTCTTTTTGACTGAACTCATTCGTCGACGTTTCAATTCCGTACCAGACTACACTTCAGCTAAATACTTTTTGCAAAACCTTCCTAAGGCTTTACATTAGTTTTTAACAAATTTCTCTTCAGCAGAATACCTGATCTGGCACTTGTCAGTCTACGTTTTGAGAAGTCATTCGAAACGCCTAAGGAAAAACTGGCCATACCACCTCCATTACTATAAATCTAAGAAAGCGATGTGGTAATCAATCCAAGCTTATGGTTCATGACGGTTTTACCTTTATAACACATTAGGTAGTTAGTGCCAGAGATATTGCTTTTACGAAGGGCGTTCGGTAAGTAATGCAATATATTTTTTCTCTGCCAATACTATCGCTTAAGTGTCTATAGTTTCTGAAGTTTCGATAGGTGTAGGCAGTATACTTAGTCTTCTAAATGGCGTCTGTAGTGGAGATATGTTTCAAGTAGAGAGCTGTCATCGAGTTTCTTTTGGTGGAAAACCAGAGCATCGCAGGTATTTAAAGGAGCTAGCAGAAGTCCACGGATACCTAGCAGTGAACAAAGGCACGGTGAGTCATTGGGCTCGGTGCCTGCCATTATCGCAACAAGATCGCACAAAGGTGCCCGATCTCCCGCACGCCGGCAGGCCACCCACCGCTGTGAATTTCTTAATGTTGGTACGCGAGGAATCTCTCACCAGGACGTCTCTATTGGTAGTGCTGATACACTCGCGCAGCAGATGGGGTAGTGAGTGTATCTGCTCGCAGAGTTCCTTCCCGCCAAACGAAAGTGTAAGATGGGCAACGAAGGAATGGCGGGGTAGCTTCAGCGTTACAAGGCTAATCCGTACAATTATTTGTCGCACATCGTCACATGCGATGAAATGTGAATTCATCACTTTTTTACCAGAAGCAAAACGGCGATGCATGTAGTTGCTTAAGAGAAAATTTAGTCCACCTCTCAGTCAGTAACGTTATGGTGATGGTCTTCTGGGACTGTGAAGGTGTCATTGTGTTCAGTATCCACATTCATGGTTCAGCTGTCCACTGTGTATTGTGCAACCCTCATGAAATTTAACAGACGACTTCAGCATGTTTGCCTACATAAAAATGCAAACGCAGTAAGGCCCCATGGAAGTCTGCACACCCTAGAGGGGTTCACAAAGCTTTACTGGTCTAGTTTCCCTGTTCACCATGCAGCCCGGATCTCGAGCTTCCGACTTCATTTTGTTTGGCCCAATGAAGAACCCACCCCGGAGGAAGGAGTACGTTGATGGACAGTTAATTGATGATGAATTCTATTGGAATGCCGACCGGTGTGGGGTTGCTAGTGCCCCATCGGGCGCCTCCTCGGGTGGCGGATCGTCGAACGTTCACTAGATATAGTGGGTACCGAGGAAATAAATTACTCGTGGCGGACCAAAAGTAGCACCTTACAGGCCAGGGTCAGGTCAAGAGACATACAGAAGGCAACGCCTCTAGGGAAGGCATCCGAACAGAATGACCTAGTCCTCCAGGTTGTGGGGTGTGCAGAGAGTTACCCCCCCCCCTCCCCCACCCACACACACACACTCACATAAGCTTTACAGAAGCCTCGGAATCAGGAATGTCCTAACTGGAATCGGAAACGGCAACGGATAACGGATTTCTCTTTTGGAACATGGAATGTCAGGAGCCTATACTGACCAGGATGTATGCAGAATTTGACCAAATAATTAGAGAAATACCAGCTGAAAGTAGTAGCCCTTCAGGAGACCAGATGGAAGGGTACAGGATCAGTAAAGATGAACGCAGGACGTATACTGTATGGAGACTGTGGCGAGAGCCATAACTTAGGTACTGGTTTCTATTACATAAATGACTCAATAATGAAACCAGTGAAAGAATGTAAGTCTATTAACAACAGAATCACCTACATCTCAATCGCAGTGCGAAGTAGTGATACATCCTTCATTAATGCACATGCTCCACTGCGAGGATAAGGATGACTGCATTAAGGAGGAATTTTACATTGAATTAGACAATGTATATAACTCACTGCCTGATCACAATGTCAAAATAGTATCGGGTGGTTTTAATGCCAAATTGGATCAAGAAATCATCTGTAAATCGGTGGTAGGTAATGCAAGCCGGCGTCAGGAATCCAGTGACAATGGCATCCATTTGATCAGTTACACAATTGACAACAATCTCTGCATCACGAGTAGAAAGTTCCATCGGAAGGACCTTCATAAAGGAACATGGATGGCACCAGACGTTCATACAGTAAACCAGGTACACCATGCATGCATTGGGAAACGTTATGCAAATAGCATCAAAGAGACGCGAACCTATAGAGGGGCTCACTTGACTCTGACCTCCTCCTGGTGGTAAGTAAAAGCAACATTAAATATAAGAAGGTGTGCTAAGAAGGCTTCACCTTATATCATAAATAGGTTAAAAGAAACACAGGTAAGAAGAAAGTAGAGTCAACAGTAGCAGAAAGCCTAATTAGTTGTGGTGAGATGGAAAGTGCCAGTGATATGGACAGTGACTGGTCTCAAATTAAGGAGGCAGAAAACAGGGCAAAAAATGGTTCAAATGGCTCTGAGCACTATGGGACTTAACATCTAAGGTCTTCAGTCCCCTTGAACTTAGAACTACTTAAACCTAACTAACCTAAGGACATCACACACATTCATGCCCGAGGCAGGATTCGAACCTGCGACCGTAGCAGTCGCGCGGTTCCGGACTGCAGCGCCTAGAACCGCGTGGACACCAGGGTCGGCGAAAACAGGGCAACCCCTAAGACAATGGGTAAACGGAAAAAGTCCGGTAAAGTGTGGTCAACTAACAGTGCCATCAAAGAATTGAAGAAAGACGGTTGGCTCGGAAGATGTGGTTAGAAAATCTGAGAGACCACGATCTCAGAGACAAGTACACCAGAATAAGAAAGGAAACAGCTACTATACTAAGGCAGGAGTTACGGAAGTATTACAAGGAATTAATAAAAGAGGCAGAAGAGGGCTGTATTCATCACAGCCCAAGACAGATGTACCAAAAACTAAAAAAGTAACACAAAAATATAAAACGAGAGAAACATTTATTAAAGACACCCAAGCAAAAATCCTCACATGTGATTCTGAAATAGAACAGCGTTAGGCAGACTACTTCGCTAATTTACTAGGCTGCAAAGACCCCACTGAACCGCTTTTATGTGACGTGCCAGACACAGTAGACATCAAAGTAGAGCCACCCAGTGAAGAAGAAATACAGGTGAAGATAAAATTGTGGGTGAGGTATTAAAGCCTTGAGGGACAGAATTGGTAAAAGGAATTGCGAAATTGATTAGGGAAGTGTGGGAATATGAGAAAATGCGTGAAGAATGAAAAAGGGCCATAATCTGTCCCATTTTAAAAAAGAATGTCCATTTAGATTGCGATAATTATAGAGGAATTTCACTCCTTAATGTAACCTACAAAATCCTGTCACAGTGTGTACTCAAGAGAGTGATACCACTACCTGAAGAACTTATGGATGACTATGAGTGTGGTTTTAGGAGAGGTAGGTCAACTAGTGATCACTCTTTACACTCCGACAGATAACTGAGAAAGCATGGGAACATAACATTGATATCCACATAGTATTTGTTGACTACAATAAAGCTTTCGACAGCATACACAGGAACACAATAACAAGTCTTCTCAAAGAGTTTCATTTTCCTGGAGAGTTGATATGCCTAGTACAGATGTGCTTTGATGAAACGTATTGCAAAGTAATGACCAATAAAGGAGTGTCAAAGGAGTTTGAAGTCAGAACAGGCTTTAGACAAGGAGACGCTTAATCTCCAATACTTTTAATCTGGTTTCAGAAAAGGTATATGGAGAACACCAAAAAGTAAACCCAGGGGGAGTAAAGACGGGTAGGAATAAAATACATCGACTTGCTTACGCGGACGACATTGTCGTAATAAGTCGAAACAAAGAAGAACTACAACTCATAACAAATTCCTACAGAAACATTACAAGGAAATCAGGATTAGAAATTAATGAGAAGAAAACAGAGTACATGGTCGTGAGAAAGTCATCCATTTATGTTAGTCCACTGACTGTTGATGATAGCACTTTTAAAAGAGTAAACACCTTACAAATATTTGGGAACCATCATCAATGAACAGAATAAAATGAAAATTGAAATTTAAGCAAGGATAGCAGCAGCAAATGCAGCTTTTTTGGCCTACGACGTGTGTTGTCCAGTAGAGATGTTTCCAGAAGCTTCAGACTTAGGCTATATCAGGGTGTAAGTCTGCCAGTAGCTCTATATGGGTGAGAAAGCTTCACATTTAGAAAAGGAAATGAACAAAAAATATTAGTATTAGAAAGAAAAATATTAAGGAAAATTTTTGGACCCAAGAGAGACCCAGAAACACAGGAAAGGAGAATAGTTAAAAACCAGGAACTGAAGGAGCTATATCAACAGGCTGATGTTAGTCAAAGGATGAAGAGGAGGAGTGTGATGTAGACGTCTAATTAGGATGGAGGAGGAACGACTACCTAAAGTAGCATTCTCTGGATCCATAGGGGGCAGAAGGAAGCGAGGAAGGCCACCAACCAGATGGAAGGATGACATCGACGAGGACGCGGTGGCAATGGGCCTGAGTAAAGGAGAATGGACTACAAAAGCCAGGAACAGAGAGCACTGGAAGAGTAATGTGGAGAACGCGTATTGTCTCCAAGGCCCAAGCGACAGTTAAGAGGAAGATCGGAATGCCGAATAAAACCAATCTACTTTTAGCAAAAGTTGTGTTACATTACTTATTTACTGCCCCCCGTTCAGTACAGTATTTAGCAACTGACGTTCAGTGAATAGATTCTCCTCCGTGATGGAAAATGGAAATGTCGTGTGACGAGGGCCTCCCGTCGGGTAGACCGTACGCCTGGTGCAAGTCTTTCGATTTGACGCCACTTCGGCGACTTGCGTGTCGATGAGGATGAAATGATGATGATTGGGACAACACAACGCCCAGTCCCTGAGCGGAGAAAACCTCCGACCCAGCCGGGAATCGAACCCGGGCCCTTCGGATTAGCATTCCGTCACGCTGACCACTCAGCTACCGGGCGCGGACTCCTCCGAGCTAAAAATTATGAAAATATCTTTAAAAAATTAAGTATTACGTGACGTAAAAGCGTGAAGTACTCTCTACTTCTGCTAGTTCTACCATAGCATGGAGTACATAAATTGTTACAGTTTCATCTCTCTCCTCTGCAGTACGGTTGTTGTCAACGAAGAGTGCAGGCTGCGCTGGAGGTAGCGTCTTGAAACAATAAATTTTAATGTAGCGGTAAACTAGCATCCGACTAACACTGGGCGAAAAACCTCTGCGAAGTCCTTCTTAACACCCTCTCTACGGCCAAGCCTAAATTTAAACAAGTGGCTTTTATTTCAGAAAGGGAAGCCGCGAGGGCATTTTGTACTTACGAGTTGCTAAATTACGGAGAAGCACTGGCGGTAACGTGAAGAGCTGACCCCGAAGAAAGCCCTTTGTCGGGGAAGTAAAACATACCAGTGGTCGAGGGGGAAATAAAAAAGCTCAAGGAAACGGAGGTGGGGAAATTTATTCCACGACTTCCCTCTGCGTTTCCCAACTCGACGCTCCTTCCGCTTTCACCTCCGTATAGCAGTCAGTGGGGGCAGAGAAAGGAAAACAGAAACTTTGCTTCCCCGACGGCGAAATTATTCCGGCGGTTCAGCTCTACGTAGCGCTGTGAATATCGGATAACATCTATCCTCTTGTTTACTTTAAGTGCTCGCTGATTTCCTGATGTGATTTGACAGCAACTGCTATACAATCTGCGAGGTGGGATCTGAGCCACGGTGCGGTTTCGTCCGACGTCTAGGATCCGTGCACGTATCTCGCACTCCTCGTGGCTGATGACGTCATAGTCTCCATCAGATGCATAGTATGTCTTATACTTAGTATTACACAGCGGCCGCGCAGAGTGGCCGTGCGGTTTAGGGCGCCTCGTCACGGACTGCGCCTCCGCTCCCGCCGAAGGTTCGAGTCTTCCGTCGGGCATGGGTGTGTGTGTGTGTGTGTGTGTGTGTGTGTGTGTGTGTGTGTGTGTAATACTAGGTACCGATGACCTCAGCAGTTTGGTCCCTTAGGAATTCACACACATTTATACAGATTATTGAGAATTCTGAACTAAGTACTTTGTTATCTGGCTCTGAATGAAACATCGTCCATATACAGTGAGAAAAGCAAAATTTTTTTATTGAAATGAATAAAGTCCTTGTTGCAACTATTTTCCATTAACGGCTGACAGATAACCTTAAAACTTACACCAATTACGAAAAATGTCGATAAGTATTCCGAAAACACAGTGGACAAGCAAGTGCATTACTAAAGGTGAATGGCCTAAATAAACACGCCATGGACTGCCTTGAAGCGATTTCAAAAAAACTTTTCATACTTTGGAATTCGATACGTTACTTATTACAATGAAACAGTGAATTTATCAGATAGTAAAATGCTTTGTTACGACATCTAACTCACAAAAAGGTGTCCACGAATTGATTGTGGGTTGGAAAGGTCACCACGAAAACATGTGTTCTCAGGTGACCTCCAGAGTCTGTCCTTTTTCCATTGCTTATCTCACTGTATATGGACGATGTTTCATTCGTGCTAGAATCTTGTAACTAACAGTTCTGTGCTGATGACACAGTGTTGTAGTTAAGTTGCAGACCGCCCTAAGAACGTGGATGCTGGTGAATCAGTTACAAATGATGATCTCCGCTCATCACATTCCCTATAGCCCAGATGTCATCTTCATATCACATCGAAAGTTAAACAGCTGACATCTTCGTGAAACAGTTCTTCCAGTTTCCTTTGATATTATCCAGTTACGCTATTCAAAACCAGTAAAATATCTTAGCAAAATTTTGGATGTGTACCTAAAGGTAAATTTTTAAGAATGTTTCAGAATGCAGAAAGTCTCCCTCTTGCCTAAAATCAAGTCGTTACGAAAAAAAAATTGCGTCCTAAATAAAACTAAAAGGAATTCACTGATTAGTTCTGTAAACGTTTATTACAGAAAAAGCAAAACACAACAGTGAAGGGTCCAGTGACGTCTGTAAACAAGCACGAATGCGGGCGTAAGATGTTGGTCAAAACTACGGAAAAATCAAAAACGTATTACCACGCATGATACGATGTAGGGAAACCGTTGAGATTCAAGAATGCTTCCTGCCGTCTAGCAATTGATAAATAAAGGGTCTTTATGGTTTTCAAGGGAATTTTATACCACTATTCTTGCATAATTACGGCAAATTCAAGATATAGAGGTATGGAGATAGCAATCACGCACTTTTCTCTCCATAGTAGTCCACAAAGTGTCATAATATTGGAATCTGGTAACTGTGGCGTCCAGGGAGATGCAGCAATTGATCCTCGACCTCACAAAACCAGTGCTGGACGATGCGAGCTGTATGAATAGTGACCCTGTCTACTTGGAACTTAGCGTCATCGTTAGGAAAAAACCATTGTACCACGAGAGAAACGTGATAATCCAAAATTGCCATATAATCATTGGCAGTAATTCGACTTTTCAGAATATCATGGGGCCCGTGAAGAACCATGGTATGCTTGCCCAAATCATCACTGGACTCCTATGTTTCACTCCTGGGAGGGACGTAAACTCGGCCAAAAGTTGGAAACAGTATGTGTCAAGGCTCATATGATCTAATGCTTTTCTTCCATTGCTCCACAATGCAGGCAACACGGTTTCCTGTTAGGGGGATTTGTATCACTGAAGAGTGGTTCCGGAATTCATCTCGCCCTCTGCTTAAGGAACTCGCTGCGCGACATCGCGACATTCAGTTCTCTTTTTCGCCACAATCCTCTGCAATGGCCGCCTGCGACGATCACTCAGCACACACTCTCTTCCGTGCGGTGACTTAGCAGATGATGTTCTTCCCCTTTTTCTGTATGCGGTATATATCTGTGATACGATGCCCCTTGAACACCCAACACTGCGGCTCTTTTGGTTAACGAAAATCCTACCCACGACCACCACGAGGTTTCGAAGTCACCTAGCTCCGACACAACGCACTCAAAACTACAGAGAACACTATTCAAACCACGCCAGACACTTGCATCGTATTGAGGATGTTGCATAGGTATCGTTCGTGGTCAGATACAATAGCGCAACCTGCAGATCTGGTTTTTCACCTATTTTTAATTGCAAGCATGCAAATCTCGCTGTGTTTCCATACTTTTATCCAACGCCTCCTGTGGAAGATTCGATTGTATGATGACGTCAGTCCGTATTATGCTCATTTAGGAAAGATGCATGCGTCCAGGGGACATGATTTTCATTCGCTAAGTGTTATTCATTCGGCTTTTCCTCGTTGGGGACTCCATTACGTCACTTATTAAATATCTGTCATCATTCCAAAACTACATTTCCGGATTGCAAATATTCATTATCTTGGTTATTCACGTGGATTGAATCTGTTCCCATTTATTTCCACATTCAAAACCACCTGCCGTCATGAGGAATAAAAGCTTTATAAATTACTGTCGCCGTGGCTTCCTTCCTACATACTGAAGCGGTTATCCTTCTATCCAACGATGAATCAATTTCTCTCTAACCTTGTCAACACTGTCAATGATTTTCTCATCCCTACCTAATTCCGTTTTCTTCCTTCCATTTCACCCGCTATTTTAGCCTTACTTTTTCTTGCTTTTCCTCGGACCAGTCGAATTCTCCTCATTTGAGTCTTTCTTTACAGCTATCTACGAGAACGCTACGAGCCCATTAATTATTACTATCTTAATAGAACTGACATTTCTTTAATGCCATAACCCATAGCTAAATTCAAGATCGGTCCATGCACTGTGTCAGTACGTTCCAAAAACCCCCGAAATAAAATGAGATTTTTCAGACTTTATGTCTCGACCTTTACTGACCAGACAGAAGACGTCATACGTTTTCGATAGCCCTTGGTGTAGCTATTTGCACAGCCATCGGAAAACTGGGAATACTGTAGCTGTCCTATAGCACAACGTTAAAATTTAACCATTACACCTATCCTCCACCTTCATCACATTACGAAAATCGGTTGGTTCTTTAGCATGACGTATAGCCTGGGATGGATCTTGGGCGACGTACGAAAGCACCGTTCGTGGCGGTTCTTCTGGAATCACAGAGAAACCGCAATTTTTGGGAACCAAAAGTACGATTTATGGGGATGGTCACTTACTTAATTTCTGTTCATGGCAAATAGTCAAAATTTTCACCATATATTCTTGCGGCCATTTGAAACTGTTTTAGATACATTTATCCGTTACCGAGGCCACGAGGTACAAGGATACCGTGTATACACACGTAAAATGTGCATGAAATACCCGGTCAGAGGTGTAAATGTTGTTTTAATGGAGATAGTGAACCATAGTAAGGGTTCTACCGTCATCATATGGGTTCTGAGGTCACAGAACTGGGTTTTCATGTAATATTACCTCACTAATAAAACTTTACGTCGCACTGACTCTGTATAATGGCCGGTTTACACCTATAGAAAACAAACAATGTGCCAATGGAGTGACAAAAATGGCCCAGTAAGAGTCTCAACATATCTGTAAAGAACTTAAAATGACTGCAAAAAAATTATTTAAAATTCGAAAAACTGCAAATTCACTATAACAGTTCTAGTACTCCTTTTACACTTTTAGAACAAGACTCATAAGCCCGGCGTTTACGATGATACGCGATCGCTCAGCGAGCTATCCAGAAAAATGTAAACTAAAGGATCTTGCAGTAATATTACATTACGCTTACTTATTTGTTGTCGCTCTGTTTTAAAGTACTTACTTTGAGAAGCAAAAGAACCTGGTACATCTGTCTAATACCGTTTAGGGCCCCGCGAGCACGCAGAACTGCCGCAACACGACGTGGCATCGACCCGACTAATGTCTAAAGTACTGCTGGATGTAACTGACACCATGAATCCTACAGGGCTGTCCATAAATCTGTAAGACTACGGGCCGGCCGGAGTGGCCGAGCGTTTAAAGGCGCTACAGTCTGGAACCGCACGATCGCCACGGTCGCATGTTCGAATCCTGCCTCGGGCATGGATGTGTGTGATGTCCTTAGGTTCGTTAGGTTTAAGTACTTCTAAGCTCTAGGGGACTTATGACCACAGCAGTTGAGTCCCATAGTGCTCAGAGCCATTTGAAACATTTTTTTTGTAAGATTACGAGGGGGTGTGAACAACACACTGCAAGGCATCCCAGATATGCTCAATAATGTTCATGTCTGGGAAGTTTGGCGGCCAGAAAAAGCGTTCACACTTAGAAGAGTGTTCCTGGAGCCACTCAGTAGCAATTCTGGAATTGTGGGCTGTCGCATTGTCCTGCTGGAATTACCAGAGTCGGTCGGAATGAATAACGGAATGAATGGATGCAGATTATCAGACAGCATCCTTACGCTCATTTCACCTGTCAGAGTCGTATCAAGCCGTATCAGTGCTCTCATCACTCTAACTGCACACGTCCCACACCATTACAGAGCTTCCACCAGCCTGAACTGTCCCCTGCCGACTTGCAGGGTCCATGGATTCATGAAGTGGTCTCCAAACCCGTACATGTTCATCTGCTCGATGCAATGTGAAACGAGACTCGTCTGACCAGGCAACATATTTCCAGTCATCAAGAGTCCAATAGTGTACACGGGCCCAGGCGAGGCGTAAGGCTTTGTGTCGTGCAGTCGTCAACGGTACGTGAGTGCGCCTTGTCTCCGAAAGCACATAATGATGATGTTTCGTTGAACGGTCCATACGCTGACACTTTCTGATGGCCCACCAATGAAATCAGCAGCAAGTTTCGGAAGGGTTGCTCTAATGTCAATTTGAACGTTTCTCTTCAGTCGCCTTGGTCCCGTTCTTGCAGGATCTTTTGCCGACCGTAGCGATGTCAGAGATTTAATGTTTTACCGGCTTCCTAATATGCTCACTTCATCGCTACCTCGGAGATGCTGTACCCTAATGCTCGTGCGTCGTCTGTAACACCACGTACAAACTTATTTAAATCTTGATAACCTGCCATTGTAGCTACAGTAACGGATCTAACAACTGCGCCAGACGCTTTTGTCTTATATAGGCGTTACCGACCGCAGCGCCATATTCTGCCTGTTTACATATCTCTCAATTTGAATATGCGTGCCTATAGCAGCTTCTTTGGAGCATCAGTGTATATGTGTCGATATATGGAAGTAAACTGTGTAATATTTGCTAACCTGTGGAATTCGTTTTATATAGTTAGCACACCCTGCTATAGCAGGGAACCAGGAGAAGGGAACCAGCGAAGAAATGCTCCTGTCACAGTGCGTAAAAGCGAAATTTATTTCTTTAAAGGTCTGTGACAGAAATGTGGGAAACCAGCTGCCTCAGTCTTCATTCCGTCTTCCTCAACAAAAATTCCGGCACCGAACACATTCCCGATTTTTGGAACTGATAGAGAGTAACGAAGAGACAGTGACGGTAGAAGAGAGAGGAGACAGTGAGACCGAAAGAGAGAGAGTGAATGTGGAAGTGAAAGGAAGTGGGAGATGTATAAAGTCAATAACAATGTGGGCCAAACAGAGAGAAGAAAGTCATGGTCAGTGAGAGACAGTGGCAGTAAAAGAGAAAGGGATATGGATGGAAATAGAAGCACTTGGAGAGAAAGAGAGAGGAAACAGCGGAAATAAAAGAGACAGATGCGTGGACACCGTACACAGACCTAGTGGTCTATGACTCTCTGAGACCGGAGAAATATAACAGGTAGGTTAAGTGGATGGCGTATTTTGGATCGAAATTTTAAATATTTTGGTATAGGGAGAAAGTAATTGGATTCCCCACCTCCGAAATTTTTGAGCTGTTGAATCATGGTGCAGATAGATGCAATGGGAAAGAAAGACAAAAGAATATATAGTAAGTGAAAGAGAAAAGGGTGGCACTGAGATATTCTATAAAGCAATGAGGAGAATAAGGAGACAGTGAGAGAGAGACATAAATATAGACCATGGCAGTGACAGAGAAAGATACCGAGTATGATGGCTTAACAACAAGACGGATTGTGGAATGAGGCAGACGGTCCCCCACTTTTGTGTCAGAGTCGTTTAAAGAGAAACATATTTTCTTTCTTTTATCGTTCTTAACGTTATTGTTATTCCCATAGTCATGTCAGTAAACATAGGAATTGAGGTGACTACGCCTGACTTCGTATTTTACATCTAATCGGACACTTCCGAAGATTCTAGGAATTCTTACTGCACCGCCAGACAAGTTAAACAGGTCGCAGTAAGGGTCCAGTGAAATAAATGAATAAAGATGAGTTCGTGGTGTCTGTTCAGACTGCCGAGTGCCAGTCTCATTGTACGGATTACATTATTTGTCTATAGATAGAAGCTTTGCGTTCAAAATCATTTGGTCCATTGTTTTAACACGTTGTTTGTGTTGTAACTGATGCTCCACAGGTACAAAAATCACATTATTATTTTATGGATGGATTATACGAACAAACTGATAGGCATTTATGAAAATTGTTCTTCATCTCTATCTCGCAAAGTGAGCAAAATTTGTGATCTGCAAATGGTTCCTTCTCGATAGTCCTGGCGAAATCTACATGTATCTAACTACCAAGTTTCTCTAAAATATCTGTTCTCCAATTCCGAAGACGCTTGTAGCGTTCTTGACACTACACGTCCTTTCGCAGTTTCGTTGTACTCCTTTTGGTTGAGCCTCCGAAATGTTATAAGTTTGATAAAAGTATTTGACGGTCGATAACAGAGAACCCAATAATTTTATTGCGGTTCCACACGTCGGTAAACACGATCTACTTACAGGATTACTGTCTTTTCCGTCTGTCTGTCTGTCTGTATGCCTATCTGACTATTCAAAGTCCTTTTTCTCAGGAACAGGTAGACGTATCGAGTTTGAATTAAGGTCACTTCCTATGGCCAAAGATACCTTGGCTTTGGGAACAGTTATGCTTCTAAGTTCATCCAATAAAAAGATACGACCATTTCTGTCACATGGTTTGGAAATTGGGAAGAAGAAAGGTTTCACTGTTAAAGTAAAGGGAAAAATCCTAAATTATAACTCTGTAATTATATTACAAAGCCTGTACGGAACGGTTAGTGCTCGAGTTCTATACGCAGTTCGCCAACTTTCTTTGGCGTAAACATTATTTTTTGATCGAACTGTGTGTCCCTTTTTTGTATTGACGCAATACTCCGCTGTCTTAAACCTATCAGCTTTTCTCACATTCATGTATGTTATGTCCAAAGCTATGAGCTATCGTGTTCTATCATTGAACGATTATTCGCGCAGGGATATTATTCGTGAGTTCATCTTTCCCCAGTCAGTAGTGTGCTGTTCACAACGCCATTACCATGCTCTCTGTTTCATCTCTATTGACAAGGTGGCGCACCCTTTGTCTGTTCTCTGTACAGCGTCATAACACTCCAAAACAGTAGGATTTCCTCAAGATAGCATGATCCGAAGACTTTTTTGCCCTTTGCTTGCTGGAGGGTGCATTTCGTGAGGTTTAAATTTATCGTAAAGGTATATGATTAACGGAGTATGATTCACTTTGTCAATAGATCAGTCTCCTTGGCAATATTGGCAATGGATGTCTTCCGCAAATTTTAAGGCTTCACCCCAACTTACCAAGTATTAAAATATTCACGAATACTGTGCTGTTGTCGATTTAGTTTGTAGTAGAAATCCAACGTTTCGTCCACGTCTGCTGAGAACATCTTCATGATATCTCTGTAGATGCGGTCGGAACGTGTCTTTGTACAAGAAAATTAATTCGTTCACTGATAAATAGACGGGAATATTTTAACGAAAGTTAAATTTCACAATGAGTCCTCTCTTATAATTTAAAATGCGAAATTTTCTTAAGATGTGTTTATTAAGTAATTCCCACATCCATCATTGTTTCCACTTTATTGGTTTGCAGAGTATGGGTAATATTTCGACTAAATCGTTAAATGCACTGAATGTTTAGGAAACAAATCCTTTACAGGCTTCCACAAAATGGTTCAAATGGCTCTGAGCACTATGGGACTTAATATCTTAGGTCATCAGTCCCCTAGAACTTAGAACTACTTACACCTAACTAACCTAAGGACATCACACAACACCCAGCCATCACGAGGCAGAGAAAATCCCTGACCCCGCCGGGAATCGAACCCGGGAACCCGGGCGTGGGAAGCGAGAACGCTACCGCTCGACCACGAGAACAGGCTTCCACGGCCGATATTTTCGATATAACCAATACCTCATGCACAGGTATGAGGCCGTGGTCCAAGGCATTACTGTCTGCCTAATGTTTTGTCTTCCAGTTTTGGATAGATTATCAGAAGCTTTAACAAGACAGAAAGCTGCTACAGACTCATAGAAGCTCGGCAATCTGAACCCTTTGTATCTGGTGACTTTACGGACAGAACGTTGCGTGGATGGATACAAACAGTTCGATTTGCTGAGCTTGCCATAGCTGTAAAATTCACGAAGTGGGTTGCTACTGACTCTCAGCATTTCCTGAACAACAAGAGATGTTATATATGGCACAGAACTATGCTTACATCACCACATCATACACAAAGAAATAATATCAACAAGTATCAATAAGTACCTATTTGAAATCAACTGTGGATTTAATTAAATGAAACTTTTAGGAATCTGTTTATCAGGCCACAGTTGTAACGGCCGTAATTTTGTTTCTAGATAAAGATCCAGTACTGATCACAAAAGATAATGTAAGCTAAACTGTGTTTTAAAATTTATAGGAGATGTTCACGTTAGTTATACGTAATCAACCCATGTAGTGAAAATGTAGCTTGAATAAGCACTACTTTCGATCACACCGATGCAGAATTCCTGTAGAACATTAAAATAGCAGCGTTGTCTTGGTCGTGATATTTGAGCTTGTTCAAGCATAAAATACACTCGATATTAAAGTCAGATGTCAAACGATTAGAAAACCGAACCTTCAATGGCTTGTGCTATATTCGTAACATGTAAGTGGAGGAGACCACTCCTCGTTTTATCATTCGCCTGTAACATTAAGTATTATGTTTTTGCTCTGTGTGAACACTTCAACGCCAGGATAAATTTGAAACCACTATTTCAGCTGAATCTAGTTGTCACTGTGTCAGTTTCTACGTCTTATTTTACTATACAGGGTAAACTAACAAAAAATTGCGTCGCAGATATTGCGGATACGGGAAGTGCTATTGAGGTGTGGTTTCCACAGCCTATTAAAGAGTTGTAATAATATGTAGAAAATTTACATTTGTGCAAAAATACAAATTTTAGACGAAAAAATACTTGTCGACATTAACAGATGAGCTGTTTATCGACTCGTGCTACACCTTGTTTTTAAATTGCGTTGGTTTCCCTTTTCTTCCCCTGACATGTTTGTTTGATATGTTGTCTGTCATTAAGTGGGTGCTTGGTTGTCTTTTCCATGCCACCGATATCAGCGTTTTGCTTCTTGGAAACTGCTATGGAGGAAGTGAGCTCTTTGACCGGCGGTAACTTCGTGTGGTGGCGCGGAAGTAGGGGTGGTGCGCTCAGAGAGTCTGGTGGACACGGGAGGGCAGTGTGGCTAGCCAGCGCAGACCAGGCGTCGTCGGTTGTACCGAGTCGCCATGTGATGTATGTCGGTTGTGTGTAACGAGCGGATGGAGTTGACGGAAGAGCTCCACGCTGGTTGGTTGTATACAGAATCGCCCCATGAGTAGTTGCTGTTCATCTCACCTTGGTGGGACGTTAACAAGCTTCTTTAAGTCCTGGAGTTTAAAAAGAAGACATCTAACATGAAGGAGCGGTCACTACCCGTCAAAGTTGCAAAGAAGACGTGAACTCCGGTGACAGAGCGTGTTGTCGCGCGACCGTGGCATGTTGGATACACTGGCGACGCGTGCGCGGTCGGATGTGTGGATCCTGGTCATCGGAGGTCATGTACTGCCTGTTCGAGCATAATTGCAAGTTAAGTTAGTGGAAGGTTTAATCATTAAGTAATAAGTTTGCGTAGCCAGTGTCTCTTCTGCCTTGTGGTCTCCGGCGATCGGGTTTCCTGTCGCCGGCACCGGTGTAATTGAAGACAGTGATCTTTCATCCTCCTCTCGTTACTACCCGATGGGAGGTGTAGTTTCGGCAGTTTAATTGTTTCGCTAGTCTGTCGTGTGTTATGAGTAAATTCATGCTTCTGGTTGGTTGGTCATGTGGTCGCTCATTCATGACTGTGTGGTGTAATGTTTCCTTGCACGAGGTTAGCTCTAATTCTGTCAGCAAGTTAAGCCATCTTATTACAAGTTTTCGCTGACTAAAAGTCGGTGCAGTGACCAGCCTGAGAGTGGCTATTTTGTTTACGGGCGTATTTAAATTGGTCAGTATTCTGCCTAGCCTCAGCATCCCTGACTGGTTGATTTGTGGCCGCCTTACACGGGTCCGTCATATCTGTTAGGTTCTAATGATATTCCAGGACACTTTTGTTTAAAAACGTTTTAAATTCCTCCACTCCTTTATTGCCATTAATCGTGTGTTTGCTGAGATCTTTGAATTTTTTTTTTTAATGGCGGTGTTTGTAGCTTCACTACTTCACCGTACTTTATTAACAAAGTTCTGTATTTACTTTAGTAGCCTCTTTACTAATGTTCTTTAATCTTTTTAAACTGTTGTATTGCTGTAAATTACTTGATTGCCGTTAGCGGAGTGTTTAGAAGGCTGTTTATTGCCGTACTGCTAGTTTGTATAAGATATGATTAAAACTTTTGTGTGTGAAAATCTCAACTCGACAGTAAATCACTAGAAATTTGGCCCCGTTTCCCAACTTGTGGTGTGGCTTGTAGTACCCGTAACCACTGTGTGTGTCAGCTCAACAGACTTAACGTACGATAAATAAGAATGTCAGCGGTGTTTGTTGCATTAGTGTAATGAAAGTCGTTTACGAGATATAGTGTTTTGGAAAGTTTCCACACAAGTGCCATTCCCCCTCGTAGTTATTCGGTACGATGTATTTACGTTTGCTTACAATGTGCCTGTGTATTCCTTGAGTGCATTGCGAGTTGTCAGTCAGTCAGTGTGTGGCAGCCCAAGCAGTGGGTCTATAGTGAATGCTGGCGGGATTTACCAACGCAGAAAAACCCGACGTACTTTTGGTGTATGGAGAATGTACGAAGAATGCAATTAGTTCTTGTACCGCTAATGGGGCAAGATAGCCCAATAGACATCAACCACCTCTCAAATTGTTTATTAACCTCCTCAACCAGTCATTTTGTAACACTTAGATAAAGTAACAAAAGGAAACAAGTGACAACAGAAGAGGTAGAAATTAATATTCTTGGTGCCGCTACAGCTGATTCGCACTTCAGCTCCGGACTAGTCCCACGAGGAAGTGGCACGATTGAGGAGAATGTCCTACGCATTCTACATCAACATAGATTCCATCTATATCACATTTCTCACTATTAAGAGCTGCATGGAAACGATTATGAGAGTCGTGTTAACCTCTGTACATAGGCATTAAGAAAGGATATTCCAAATGTATCACGTAATTTGTATTGTAAATAACCCCATTTACCATGGCCAGGCAAACCGCCGAAAAATGCACTGATGCTCTGTTGACAGCCCCCGTTGATTTCGTCAGGTGGAACGTCAGCGTCCAAGGAATGTAAACGTGTGGTGGGGAATAGTCAATCATCAGCTCATTGGCCCGTTTCTTATAGACGGAACACTGAACACCCACAAGTATCGCAGAGTCCTACCAGACCACCTTCCACGGATGCTGAAACGCGTTCTTCTGCAGGTTAGGAGGAATCTTGGTACCAACATGATGGCTGTCCAGCCGATAGTGCGTGAGGTACTACAGAATGTCTTCAGGAATTGCAAAATTTTGTACATGGCAGCACGTGCAGAAACCGTGAATGGTTACAATTGAAAGAATACAGCCCTTGGTCACTATTTTTAACGAATTAAGCAGGTTTCAACATTGCTGGGAGTGTCTCCCTCCGAACTGAGACCGCGCCGCCGCCGCAGCTGGTCGCGAATACTGTAGTGCAGGGAAGAATACGCGGCTAGGCGCTCCGCTGCAACACGAGCAGTCGCTGCATCAGCAGTCACTGGAATCTCCACGGTACGCCTCCGCCCCGCATCGTTGCCACGAGGAATTGAGCGAGTTAAAACATAATGTATTACTCTATTTGCTAAAAGGGTCTTAGAGGTAAATAAATGACTGTTAGTGGAACCACCAATGCTTCCCTCGCACCTGACCCACTGAGCCGAGGAATGAAATAATTCCATCGCCCACAAAGTGTCGGTTTCCCTCCCGTCATTCCTGACCAAATAATGACCTTGGCTCCCATTTGTCACTGACGCTCAGCATATAGTGTCACAAAACCCAGACCCGCTACACACAGAAATAAGGAAATTCCACAATATACACAATCATTAGAGACAAATACTCAAAACGTTTATGTAAACGTTTATAGTTTCTAAATTGAACAAAGGAAACTCCTTGAATGAGTATACGTAAAATCTACACCGATTTTTTTGAAGCGAGAAACGGTCCCAAATCGAAATTCCAAATGCAGCTGAGTGGTGCAGTTCATAACAGCAATTGCTTAATAGAAGACAACGAAATCTTGAAACCACAATTGCCAAACCTGAAGGCTCGGTTATAGCCATGTAAAGATAATATGCCAATATGGCCTGTCGTGAACGGTATAGAGTGCCCTTCGTATAATTTTATAAGAAACTGAATGCTGTTCCCAAAGACTCATACACTTATGAAAAAACACACACTAAAAAATAGCTACGAATTGGTGGCTTTAGTAGGTAATATTAAAAAAACCTAAAGCTACTACCTTAGCCTTATTGGGTATAATCCTGTATACGAATATTCTATTTCACGAGCTTCCGATGAACCTCGGACTTTGCCATCGGTGGCGTGTCTTGTGTGCCTCTGTGACACAGATAGCCAGACTGTAGGTGCAACCACAAGAGGTATCTGTTGAAAGGTCAGACAAACAAGTAATTTCTGAAGAGGAGCCGCAGGCTCTTCTGTAGCTGCAAGGGCAAGAGTCTGGATCACTGGCTAACCTCTCCTTGTAATATCAACCAAAACAGCCTTGCTTTGCCAGTACTACGAACAGCCAAAAGCATTCCAATCCCTTAGGCCTGCAGCTCTACTGCATGCTTAAATTATGATGGCATCCTCTTGGTTGAAATATTCCGGAGGTAAATGGTCCCCCGTCACTATATCTGGGAAGAGATTCCTCAGGAGGTTGCCATAATCACGGAAAACAAAACCGGTATTTTACGGACAGGACCTTAGAACGACTGATCCTCTAATCAGGCAGGTAGGTTAGAAAAATTTAAAAGAGAAGTGGATAGGTTGAAGTTGGATATGGCTGGAATTTGTAAAGTTCGGTGAAACAGGACTTCTGGTCAGGTGAATAAAATGTTATAAATGCAAAATCAAATGTAGTTAATGTAGGAGTAGGTTTAGTAATTAAAAAGAAAATGAACATATTCCCGTAGCCCAGATAGAGAAGGAAGCCCACATTCACCACAGTAGTACAAGTTTATATGCCAATATTTTCACATATGAAAGGAATGGAGAAATGTATGATACAAAAGAAATTATTCAGGTAGTAAAGGGATATGAAAATTTAGTTGTAATGGGGGATTAGAGTTCGATAGTAAGAAACGTAAGGGAAGAGGGAAAGGAATGAAAGAGGAAGCCGCCTGGTAGCATTTTGCACAGAACATAATTTAATCATCGCTAGCGCTTGTTTTAAGAATCATTAAAGATGGCTGTATGCGTAGAAGAGACTTGGAGACACTAAAAGTTTACATATTTATTTTATAGTGGTTAGACAGAAATTTCGAAAACATATCTGAAGTTGTAAGACATTCCTAGCGGCGGATACAGACACTGGCCACAATTTATTGGTTATGAAATAAGTTGAAAATTATTAGTTAAGAATTGTAGATTAAAACTGCAAATAAAGTAAGAATTTGAAGAGATGAGACGTGGATAAGATGAAAGAACCCGAGGCTGTTGAGAGTTTCAGAAGGGGCATTAGGCAACGGTTGTACAGAACAGGGGAAAGGAATACTGAAGCCTAATGCGTAGCTTTAAGAGATGAAATAGGCAGAAAGATAACGCCTAGAAGTAATCCTTGGATATCAAGGGATATACTGAATTTAATTAGTAAAAGGAGAAAATATGAGACTGTAGTAAACAAAGGATGCGATGGGACACAAACGTTAAATATGTATTTGAATGGATGTGCAAAGTGGCTAAGATAGAATGGCTAGATGACAAATGTATGGATTTAGAAGCGTATTTCACCAGGGGAAAGATAGAAACAGGAAAATAAAAGAGGTCTTTTAGAAAGGAGAAGCAGCTGTATGAATATCAAGAGTATAGATGGAAAACCGGTACTAAAAAAGGGAAAGCTGAAAGGTGGATATGTATATAGAGGCTCTGTAGAAGAAAAATAAACTTGAAGAAACGAAAGAGATGTAGATGAAGATCAGATGGGAAACAAGGTCCCAGGAGTAGACGGGGCTCCATCAGAGCTACTAACAGCCTTGGGAGAGTCAGACATGACAAAACTATTCCATCTGGTGTGCTAGATGCATGGGACAAGTGTAATACCCTGATAATGTAATAATTCTTGTTCAGAAGAAAGCAGTTAATAAGTCATAGTAGCGAAACACTAACACAAATTCTTTACAGAAGAATAGAAAAACAGGTAAAAACAGACCTCGGTGAAGATCAGTGTAAATCTTGAACAAATCTTGAAATACGCGAGGCAATACTGACTCTACGACTTACCTTTAAGGATAGGTTAATGGAAAGCAAACCTAAATTTGTATTATTTGTAGACTGACCGAATGGTTTTGACAGTCTAAAATGGAATACTCTTTGAAATTCTCAATGGAGGCAGGGGTAAAATACAGGGACTAAAACGCTATTTACAGATTTTACAGAACCAAACGGCAGTTAGAAAAGTCGAGGGGCATGAAAGGGATTCAGTGGTTGAGAAGGGAGTGAGACAGGGTTGTAGCCTATCATCAATCTTATTCAATGTGTACACTGAGCTAGCAGTAAAATAAGACAAAATGCAAGACTAGTTATTGTAGAAGATATGGTAGTGGCACGATTTTGTTGTTTAGATAGGGAATGGGACATACGGTGTAGAGCTTTAACTTAATTTTACTGGAGAATACAAAGAAAGGGGAGTTATAGCCTTTTTAGATTTGCATGTAATGAAATAACACAGTGCAGATACTTTTCAAAACAAGTAACCACTGGCACAGTTATAAGCACTAGTTCAAACTATTCGCAAGAAAAGGAAATTGCGTTCCTCTGATCTACGCTCCACATAGCTCTGAAATTTCCTCTTACTAATCATGAGAAAACTAAGGAGGTGCACATTTTAAAGCAAATTGCGATTACCTGAGGTTATAGATTTGAGGAAATTGAAAGTCTTCATAAGAAGATTGCATGTAAGATTAAACAAGTTTAGCGCCAAGAAACAAATTAATAAATTCACACATGACCTACATACCAAGGCTATTTTGGAAGAAAAAGGACCAGATAAGATCCAGAAGTAGGAATTCATTGCATAACATATTTTCCCATAGCCTCTCTTGCAGATCATAAAACTGAGGAGTGTATGAAATTTCCTGTAATGAGTAAGATTTTACATTGGACAAATAGAGCGCAGTTTACTGAAAAGGCTCAAAGAGCACGCGGCAGGGGTAATTACAGAAATATCTACCCTCGGTAATCATCTTATTCAGAAGAACCATACAAAGGAAGACATGCGAATAATATTGAAATTTTGCATATTATGCCTAGGGGCCCACTGAAGAACATATTAAAGAAGGTGGAAATTGACAGTCACAGAGAAGAACAGCGCATTGATTACTCAGTGATCAAACCGAGATGAGAGTAAAACACTTCCTAGGAATGTTCGCAGAACGGTTATAAGTTTCCCATGTCACATTACTTACTAAATACACTTTCGATGCACAACTTACTGACTTTGTTATTAAGCTAATCACCCTCTCCCCGCCCTGTCAGCTTTTAAACTTGACTGTACTTTCAAAGTTTTATCAGCTTGCGTTCTCCCTATGCCTTTGATGCCGCTCCTCACTTTTTTCTCCCCTTGTCTGCTTTCCCTCCCTCCCTCCCCCCTCTCTGGGATATTCCTTGCATAATATTACTGTGTGCAAACGTATAGTATTTAGTTCAGAATATCACACTGTTTTCTGTGTATTAAATTTTTGATCTCAACATGGATTTTGAGGTGATAAGGGCCCTTGCACAGTTGATTTTTCAATGCACTTGACTTGCTGTATTAATTTGTGGGCGCACAAAGTAACTATGGACTTGAAGTCGTCTCATCACTTTTAGACATTCAGCAACGCCAGGTTCAGAACATAACAATTGGTTTACAGAGAAACAGTAGCAAAACGTTCACAGTAAAGCACGTTTCCTTGTGGTCCTGCGTGGTCGCCTTATATCAAAGCCGATCGATGCAGCATTTCACAACCATATGTTACCGACGTGGGATGGTTATCGTGGCCGTGAATGGTCGATGAGCTATGACACTGCGTCGTGAAGGTCCGTTGCAGCCAAGCTGAGATCCCCAACGAACACACGGACACTGCTCAGACGAACATAGAACTGGAGATACGGCCAAAGATTACCAAGTGACAGTTGCAACGCAATGCATAGCCACACTATTCCGTATGGAAGCTTCATTTACTTTCAATAAAAATAATTTTATATCTTTAATACGTAATTCTAATATTCTGACATTTGCTTGGTTAAAATTTCACGGTGATGCCGCTGTTGCATAGTGGCATGAACTATATATAACGATAAACTGTAAACTTAGCTAAACACGTCTACGATTGTGATTTTAATGTTTTATTACAGTGGGAACTTTTTTGCAATGTAATTTCTTCACTTCTTATCAAACGCTGTTTGTAGATATTTTTTACACTGTGACTTTTTAGAAGACAGACAAGGGAAAAATAATCTATGTATACAGCGGGCCCTTTTATCAACGCTGACCGCAATTTACATCTATTTAAAACTCAACTTTGACATCTTTTTCAGTATTTGACACTCCTGTTTTGGAAGCCATTGTGGCGACTGGGTTACAGGGGTAAGAGGGTACGTACGCGTTTTAATATTCACTCTGTACCATATCTTTAATGAAAGTTGTTCTGATATTACTGATTAAAGTATGTAATCGAATTTTTTGATCATAGGATGGCCTGGATATGGTACTGTGTACTGAAACTGGCAATAAACGCGTCGGCAAAATAAGTAAGTTGCGACTACAGACTAAAACATATAATGTTTCAGTATTGCATTTGTCGTGTTTCTACTGACAGTATGTCTAGCATATATCCATCGTTAACGAGAGCTTTATACGTTGTACATTCAGCATGAGACATTCCTCATACTTATCCTTCCTCAGCACTCACCCTAAATGCTATTTCATTTCTGAATCTCATAAATCAACGTAGCAGTTACACTTACCTCGACGATATTAATTTGATTCCAGCGCTTATTGGAAAGCGTAAAGAGCGCAGCTCAATATTTATACATGGTTTTCAGAGCTGTTTCTAATTCTTTTGTATTATTTCTTTATCAATAGTGTTTTGCTGTTACAAGTTTTCTAGGTACCTGCGTCTAAATACGATCAACATACATATTTTGAAAGTACTTTGCCAAATGTTTTCCTTCCATAAGACAGGCTTCTATGGCTGAACTCTGGAAATTTGTGGAGGTGAAAAATAGCGAAGCTATCACGGAGCTACTTGTGCAAAGATGAATGACAGCTGTCTCGGCGACCTGCTACTGGAGACTCGGTTTACTTGCCTCCTGCTCAGAACAAGTCAGAGCCCGGCCGCGGATGATTGATTTCCCGAGCCCTGCTGCGAGGGCTTTCTCTGGGCCTTCCTCAAGTTTCCCACCAGCTCTCGCTTTTTTGTAGAATTCCCCGAGGGAGTTGGGCCACGCTCGCAACTCCGTGCGTCCTTTCTGCAGCCTGCAGCTACGTTCAACAACATCTGTTCGCGCAGAATATTCTGCTCAGGGACCTGAACTGTTTGTGAGAAAACTTTTCGTCCTGGTAATTAGGTATTCCCATGTTCCGTGGATTACACATGCGACACCAAGTTACGATATGGACGTGTCAGTTGATTTGCAGATAAGGTACATTTTCTCTATGAAAATATGGTTACTTCTAGGCTTCAGTATAACTAGATTTGTACTTCAGTCATAAACTACAATAACTTAATAAGCGTAGTCAAACCACACAGACACTATCTGTTAAGACATTCGACTTGACAGTAGAAGATTTTGTTCAAACTGGAATATGCATCAAAACGGTTTTCGTTGTTTCCGAGAGCCTTTATTAATGGAAATGGTCATTCATTTTTATGACTGCATTCCTTAGTTTTCCTAGCCTAAGAGTAAGACATACTTACGTGGACACATTAATCTATTTTTGTTCACTACACGGTCGTTGAAACGGTAGAGGGAGTGTTACCACATCACTTTCGTCCAGATCGTCGATTAGTAATTAGCGAGGAGTCGGACAACGTATTTCTTCCCCCACACACATCTCGCGTATTGACCACGAAGTGAAAATTGGAGAAATAAGAGGGAATACAGAGGCTTGCCGACATTAATTCTTCCCACGCACTATTCGGCCGTGGAACAGGGTTGGAGGGATCAAATAGTGGTACCGGAAGTACCCTCTGCCACACACCATTAGGTCCCTTGGGTACTGTGATGTAGATGTATATGTAGCATACCGCTATCCTCTGCATACGTTCCAAGTCAGTGAATCATGTACAGGTCACAAAGGAGACTTATTCTCCCACTTACGGAATTCTATAAGCAGGATGCAGATTGCTATGCACAACAGAACTTACGGACGAAATGGAAATGAATCAACGTGCAGGAGCGTGTTGCCAGTGATCTCTCAGCCTTGCATAGAAATATGAAGAACACAATACAAGAGATGAGCGTGACCATACCTAAAAAAGCCACTGATGCGCAACAATAGGCTCTTGAAGGAAAGGAAAAGGACAGTGTGTGTCAATATGTGAGCAGTTACGGTGCACTGTGGTCTAATTAGTCACTACAACATGGCACTGAGGCAACAATTGGAAGACTTTCCACGGAGACGAATCATCGGGAAACTGTGAAACGAACGAAGTATGACGATAAAGGCCAGGAGTTGGCGTGGAGGGCATTCCAAACTACGCTACATAGTGCAACAGCCCATAAGAGACCCATGTCAAACAATGGGTGCAATTGCAGCCACATTTAAGAGACCTGCACCATAGGGAATCTCACGCTCCATAGTGTCAGTGCCTCTGTGTAGGGATAGTCTCTTCGTCCAGTACTGTGTTACGCTGACACTCGCACATCAGTGGCAACGTTCGCGATGCTGCCACGTGCATAGTGATTGACCAACAGGGAATGGGGTTGCGTGCTCTTCTCGGATGAGAGCAGATTCCGTCTGATTCTGGACGGACCTTCATATGGCGAGTGACGGGGAAAACATAATGCACCCAGGAACACTGCCGAACATGACTGTTGTTGTGGTCCAGGTGATATGATATGGGAAGACACACTTTTGCATTGACATGATGACATCCGAATTTTCGAACACAGCATGCTCAGCTGCCAACGTAATTGTGGCCTGCTCACCTTGCGTAAGTGAGTTATTTCTATGAATGACAATTGAAAACCGCATCGAACAGCCCACGTCGAGAGGCGCTTGCAACGAGGATATTCAGCTAATGGACTAGCCTGGTCCTTCCCCCAAACTTAAATCCGATGTATCACATGTGGGATACGCTGGGGAGACATTTTGCAGCATGTCCACCTGCAACAACGGATCATGGAGATGTCGTCAAATGTGCTTGTAGAGGAATGGAACGCTCTTCTACAAGAGATCCTTACCAACTATGTGGCTAACATGACAACGCCCTGCAGAGTATGCATTGCTCCCAATGGTAATCATACACCATATTAAGAACTATGCCCCACTTTTTGTGATGTACACGGGGCGTTTATAAAACGCGATGACTGCAGTGTAATAATCTTTGAAAAGAGTACCAGACCTGTTAGTCTCACTGCGTATTTCTCTCAGCTACTTTCTGAATTATAGTGTAGCAGTTGTTTGTAAATATGACCCATGTTCCGTCGAACAACATTACGTGGCAGTAAGGCATCGTGTAAAATTGGCTTTAATCTTGAAGTTTTGCATCCAAGTATAGTTGGTTCTTTTCATCTAATAAAATTTCATTACTTAGTGTCAGAATACCTATGAAATTTCTTTAATTATTTTCCTGTTTATAAGTTTCTCTTACGTCCGCTATTTTGCTTCACTCACACCAATAATCGTAATTGAAAAGGTTAATATTTTTTTTACTTTTGAAGCATTTATTAAATCAGCGAAAGTCCAAGAATTCGGCTTGCGAGACGCGTCTGGCATGAGTGCCATAGCACTCAGCGTGGGTGTACACTTCACCCCGCTGCCCCCACACCACGCAACCACATAATGACAGAGAGTGAGGAGGCAGAAAAGGAGGAAGCTGTGAATACACCGAATTTCAATTGGAAATGCAGTCGCACTACATACAACTTGGTTTTATATTTCAGATTTGTCAACAAGATAGATAATAAAAAACAAATTTTCAGTATTAATTAATTATTTTAGCATGCCGAACACCTAAACCATGCTATATAAAGCGTCGGCACATGGACAATTACAAACTTCAACAGATTTTCGCACGTATGTTGCCATATAATCAAGACTTCTTTAATCTCATCATCGAAAAACTCTTTCACACTCATATGTTGTTTAGAATGTTGTAGCACATTCGCAGTCTCATTACAGAGAAGTGGACACACTACCTGAGGAAAAGAAATGTAAATGTCTAGGTTAAATTTAACATAAAAGGCTCTGTCTTCAAGAAGGCCATTACGTTGCAGATCAGTCACGTCATAATCTCGAAGACAGCTCTAAAACAAATGTAGGCTGGGCAGTGTCCTCAAAACGTTTTGAAAACAATTCCTGTAAATCTTTCAAGGTCGCAGTGAATTCTTCAGACTATGCGTTTCCTTTAACAGCGAGCTTAGGGAATGCGATGGCGTTTGTCAGGACTTGTCCCTTTTACAGTGCGACTTTATTTATTAATTGTAACCCCATGAAATTAAAAGAAGTGGTTCCTCACCTTTCAATATTTTAATGTCAGGAGAGTGGAGTGAAGCCCATTTAAACTACCAGATAATCTAATATCAGTCCCTTCACTCCTATTTGCTTTATAAATTCAACAATAGCATGTTTTAAATTGCAAAAACGTTCCAGGTATGCTACTATATCTAACCAACGTACGTCGACCTTCGTTCATTTTCATCGTAAACTATAGAAACTGACAACGCAATCAAACGTGGAATTTCAGAAATTTTGCGGGTTGTACCAACAGTTGCCGGCCGGTGTGGTCCTACGGTTCTAGGCGCTTCAGTCTGGAAAAGCGTAACCGCTACGGTCGCAGGTTCGAATCCTGGCTGGGGCATGGATGTGTGTGATGTCCTTAGGTAACTTAGGTTTAAGTAGTTCTAAGTTCTAGGGGACTCATGACCTCAGATGTTATGTCCCATAGTGCTCAGAGCCATTTGAACCATACCAACAGTTCCTTCACGTGTTCCATACCTGCAAATCTAGCTCAAAGATCTTCTTGAGTACAGAACAATGGAACCCGTCTGTCGACCGTTGTAATTATTTGTCGTTTCAATGACAGGTAAATTCTTTAATTCGTTCTGTAGGGATGTCATTCCGTTGCAGATTTGCTATTCCTCTCAAGCATGCGACAGCGTATTAGATATTGAGAATTCTCAGCTGCCTCTTTTGTAATTCTCATCAGGTTCAAAGGCTTGTGGCGCTGAATGAACTGCCTCCTTCTCTGCAAATAGCTACTATACCTGTGGGCATCCTTCATATTACGATCAAATAGCGAATATTAAACAGCACTGACACCACGTTTCTGCAGAATTGAAGACTGCTGTGTCGATCGAAGAATGCCACACCGTAATTCTAAACGAAATGTTCTGTACGTGTACTATCGAGAGGGACCCAGGAAAACCATAGGAGACCAAACCTCCGTCAGGACGCGACCGGCATATCCGATCACATGCAGTTTTCCATCCTATGATCGCCCCATGGAGCATATCACATTAATTTCAATAATAATAGTAATAAGGGAATAATAAGGGTTTGCAAATCAATATCTTAGAAGATATAGCCAACAAAGCAGGTTTAAGAATATCTGTAGAACAAACCAAATTTATGACAAACATAAAAAATGCTCCGGAATCCTTAGCAACAGATATTGGCCATATAAAGAGGGTAAATAAATATAAATACTTGGGAGAAATTATCCAAGGTAATGGCTTAGAAAAATTCGCTACAGAAGAAAGAGTACATAAAATGGAGAGGGCGTATGGAATAACTAGGAATGTCTGTCTAAAAATTTTAAGATACAGCACTACAGCACAGTAGTAAAATGAGAATGTCTTTATACAAGTGAATGGTTAGCACTGTACTACAATTTACACAAACTTGAAGTCATCGAAAGAAAAATCATTAGAAAAATATTCGGACCATAAAAAAATACACAGGTATGGAAATTAAGAACAAATGAAAAAGTTTATTTCGGCATAGAAAACATAAATGAAACACTACGAAACAGGCGACTGCCATTTTTTGGACACTTATCAGAATGAACAGCAACAGGATAACAGAACAAATTTTTAATTATCTTTGGTACAAAAAGTGAACAATAGCCTGGATTCAAGAAGTTAGAAAAGATTTGGAAAGAAACAACGTAAGTGAAAAAGATGCAACAGAAAGAGTGATTTTTAAGAGGAAAGAGTTAAAAATGGAAGGATTCCAAGGCAAGAGGGAGAAGAAGAGAGGGTCAAAATGGCCTGAGGAGAGAAAAAGGATACATAGTGAAAAAATTGAAAAGTACAGGGGGAAAAAGAAAGAACAACAAAGAAGGAAGCAGTGAAATTGGTGCGTGGTCCTTAGATGACACAAGCGAAGATAGAAAGAACAAACGAATAAGAGAATTATCGTTGAGCCCTACATCTGCTATAATATAATGCAGGCTGTGGTATTCGAAATCATGAGACACTGGGACATCAACATCAGTAAGTGTCGGGTAATCAGGAAAAGGTACAAAAATTTTATGGGCTGAAGATCAGGAAAAATAAGTTATTTATTTTCATATATGATAAAACAGATAAGACCAAGAGTCCAGAAAATGGAGACGGCATTTCAGTTAACAAAAAACGTTTACAACAAAACGACTCTGTCGTGAAACTGCAAAATACGACGCTGCACAACAGTAATTAAAACCGAAGCTCTCTACGTATCTGAGACACTAAACCTTCAACACAGAAGACTAAAAGTGGAATTAGTAGTGAAAGAACATAAAATAATGAGGAAAATCCTAGGACCAAGAACTAAAGATTGTGTGCGTTATCCAAAACCCAATGCAGAAATATATAAAAATATCTCCAAAATGACAGACACAATGCGCATGAGAAGAATCCAATTCATGGGGCATTTAGAAAGAATAGAGTCAAACAGGTTAACGCACAAAATCCATACATTTTTAAAGAACAAAATTACAAAACCGAACTTGTACAAACTGACGGAAAAAGACCTGAGAGAATTAGGGTCTCCAAATCTACAGGACAGAAATGAAATCAGAAAAATCAAAAACACACGGGTTTTTGAGGAATAAGAGAGAAGAACCAACCGACATACGTGGTCTACGCATTTAAAGCTAGCCCATTCGTTGCTTACGAAGGAAATCTCTGCGAAAAGGAAGGCCAACAAATGTTGATTACGCGTTGTCCTAAGTGAATAAGAAGGAAGAGGAAATACAGATAAGAAATGTTTTTCTAAACATGTGTTACGGCTGTGCTATAACTGCATCGTAATTTGTCATGGCTGTTCTATGGAAAAATGCAACAACCTCAAGGACAAGGTCATTTTATGGACAAATGAGGTGAGAGGTAGTTCATCTTTATACTCCCTCCCACGCAGGCCACAAAGGCCCAAAGGAAAAGACGGGCCGCCGTGCCATCCTCAGCCCACAAGCGTCACTGAATGTGGATGTGGAGGGACATGTGGCCAGCATACCGCTATCCCGGCCGTATGTCAGTTACCGAGACCGGAGCTGCTACTTCTCAATCAAGTAGCTCCTCAGTTTGCCTCACAAGGGCTGAGTGCACTCCGCTTGCCGATAGCGCTCGGCAGATCGGGTGGTTACCCATCCAAGTGCTAGCACAGCCCGACAGCGCTTAACTTTGGTGATCTGACGGAAACAGGTGTTATCACTGTGGCAAGGCCGTTGGCAGTTCATCTTTATAGGGGTATATAATTATAAATTCAGATCAAATGGGGACTGTACCGACGAGCTTTGAAAATTTGAGAGCTTAAGGGGAGGTTTACTATCTTTGGCCCGAAAAAAGCACGTTCCTTGAGAATTTTTTTCTCGGGATGTGTTATAGATATCAATGCCAAATTTGGTCAAAATATTTGGATCAAAAATGTCGAAGAGCAAAGGAGGTACTGCCGTTGGTACGAAACAAAATTTCGATGTAGACCTACACGCAAGGTATGTCGCAGGTTAGCCGGCTCGTCTGAAATCAAAATTGAGTTGACTTTAGCGAAGTATATAAGATTCTTTAGGAGTTGTACCTTGCTTAAGTTAATTGGAGCATAGGAAACAAAATAGCGGCCAATTGAAAAAAATAGTGTTTTTTCATCGATTTTTCGACTTCGTCGGCCAAGTTAAATTACTTATAGTTGATGGATCTGAATAAAAGTGGTACAACTCTTAGTCAGTTTAGTTACAAGGAATCATGGCAATCGGTTCAGTAGATTTGAAGTTACCATAACGCTCGATAAAAAATGTCATTTAGAGAAAAAACGCGTTTAAAGTTTTGACTAAACATAAATGCAATTTTATGCAACCTCCGAAAACTAGTCCTTCCTCTTCCTCAAAGAGGGCTTTCTGTTCGATCTGGGCGATCCTGCGCTGCTCCAAAGACGCTCCTACGGCCGGTGACAAGCGGTTTTAAGCCGCTTGAATCCGGTGGTCGTCCGAATGCTTGGCGAACTGTGTCGATTAGAGTCCCAGGGTGTCGTCCATCGTGGTCATGGCCTTCAGAATTACTGAATACCCTTCCTTGAAGTTGCTCACTGCCAGGAAAGTCGCAATCTCCAAAGTTTTTGCACCAGACTGCAAATGCCTGGGGGATAACTTCCAAACACACGTGTTCAAATTTTCATTTGAATTTTGTGTGTTTCCTCCCAAGCACAGTGTAGTAACTCCTCCGAAAGAAAAATACTGACGCGTGAAAAAAGCCGAATTCAGGCAGGTGCATTTTTTTGTTCAACCACGAATAACAAAAATTCCTGTTCCGTATTCAGAAAAACCCTTTCAGGGGTGGATTCTAAACACTTTTATGGATCAAAAAATGCAATTTAAAGAAAATCGACTTTTTGAACCAAAAGAAAGTAAACCTCCCCTTAAAGTGGGAAGACAGGGTAATATGAACCTCTCTTCCACCTTTAAGCCCTCAGGTTTTCAAGTATCGTCCGGTGCAGTCCCCTTAATCAGTCTGTCCTTCTTATCGCATCTGGTATGTCTCCCCTGACCGGGGATCCTTGGTAACTATTCCAGTCTGTTTCCCTTTTTCCAAATGTCTCTACGCCTTATCCTTTACCCCTCTATCTTCCCATTCAGTTCTTCTCGGGGAAGAAGGATCCATTGGCTCCGAAGTTTTGCGTAAGTTAAACCTGTTTGTGTGTGTCCTCCTGCCGCCACTTGGTGAGTGTAATGTAATTATTTAGAGAGTTTTCATTCTATAGGTCTTTCCGCTCAGTACTATATATCTGAATGTGTAATCATATTAGAAGAAATCGTAATCTCATCCAACCAATTTATACGAACACATTCATCTGAACCTGGTATAAAGTATTATTTTTTTCTCACCAGTGCCATGCTGGCTCGTTGTTTGATCCTCTTGGCGGCCGCAGGGTCCACGTAATGAGCAAACCAGGCGAGAATTACAGTCTCCAGGAGCCTGATTTCACTATATCTGAATATCTCGTCGCTTCTGTCAGCGGATTCCTGGTAGTGGGTGGACGTTGCTACGTGATCGCTTTCGGTTTTGATTCGGAATGTGGTCAAGGTGCGTCAGACTTCCACATTCCATCGCCTTACACGCCAATCATCTCAAGAACGCAAACCATGTAGATGTATTGCATTTACTTTCACAGGTAAACAATTCAATGACGCAGCGATATCGGTGTTGAAAAAGTGACTACATTTGGGCCCACTCCAAGGTCCTTGCCTATTAAGGATTTCATTAGTGCTGTTGAGAAAGTGTCTTGAAACTTCCGAGTGAGACTGCTGAAGAAATAAGGCGAGAGGCTTGCAGGACCATCCGGATGCCCACACCAAAGCAGAACATCGACGCTGAAGAAAGGAAAGATCACCCTTCCTTACTAGAAGACTCAGAAATAGTGATTTTACCTGCTAACAAGGTAAACGCTACTGTTCTGTCTCTCTCTCTCTCTCTCTCTATATATATATATATATATATATATATAATATATATATATATATATATATATATATATATATATATAATACTAGAACTCACATATCATTACATTTTCAAGCAATTTGGGTGCATAGATCCTGTGAAGTCAATACACAGAACAATCACCTCTGGCCGTAATAACGGCCTTGTTACGCCAGGGCATTGAGTCAAACGGAGCTTGGACGGCGTGTACAGGTGCAGCTGCCCATGCAGCTTCAACACGATACCACAGTTCATCAATAGTACTGACTGGCGTATTGCCAGTTGCTCGGCCACCATTGACCAGACGTTTTCAGTTGGTGAAAGGTCTGGAGAATGTAGCTGGCCAGGGCAGCAGTAGAACATTTTCTGTGTCCTGGAATGCCCGTACAGGACATGCAACATGCGGTCGTGCATTATCTCGCTGGGATCGAACGGAGGGTAGAGCCACGGGTCGTAGCACATCTGAAATGTAACGTCCACTGTTCAAAGTGCCATCAATGCGACCAAGAGGTGATCTAGACGTGAAACCAATGGCACCCCATACCATCACGATGGGTGATACGCCAGTATGGAGATGACGAATACACGCTTCCAATGTGCGTTCACCGCAATGTCGCCAAACACGGATGCGACCATCATGATGCTGTAAACAGAACCTGGATTCATCCGAAAAAATGACTTTTTGCCATTCGTGCATCCAGGTTCGTCTTTGAGTACACCATCGCAGGCCCTCCTGTCTGTGAAGCAGCGTCGAAGGGTAACCGCATCCATGGTCTCCGAGCTGATAGTCCATGCTACTGCAAACGTCGTCGAACTGTTAGTGCAGATGGTTGTTGTCTTGCAAACGTCCCCATCTGTTGACTCAGGGATCGAGTCGTGGCTGCACGATCCGTTGCAGCCATGTGGATAAGATGCCTGTCATCTCGGCTGCTAGTGATACGTGGCCGTTGGAATCCAGCACGGCGTTCCGTATTACCGTCCTGAAGCCACCGATTCCGTATTCTGCTAACAATCATTGGATCTCGACCAACGCGATACGATAAACGGCGATCGCAATAGGCTACAATCCGACTTTTATCACAGTCGGAAACGTGATGGTACGCATTTTTCCAACCTTGTGTGAATGCTCTGAAAACCTAATCATTTGCATATCACAACATCTTCTTCCTGTTGGTTAAATTTCGCGTCTGTAGCACGTCATCTTCGTGGTGTATCAATTTTAATGGCCTGTAGTGTATTACCTAGCGAAAACATCTGGCTTCTAAGTCTACTGGTAGGAAAATATTAACAACACATTCGAAACTCAGAAGATTTTATACAACGACTGAAGAGATTGCGTCTCGAACCATATAACATTTTAGTGAGTTTCGATGTGGTCTCTTTGTTCACACGGATACCCTTGTGGGATTCATTACAACTTATAGGAACTAAGTTGGAGGAGGACATCTTACATGTATTCAAACATTTGCCTACCTCTATGTACTTTTTATTTAACGAACAACATTTTGAGCAGACTGACGGTGTTGCTATGGGTAGCTCTTCGACGTACTTTTTATTTCACGACCAATATTTTGAGCAGATTGACGGTGTTGCTATGGGTAGTTGGTATGGGTAGCCCTTCGTTTCCCACAGTAGGTAACCTTTTTATGGAAGACTCCAAGGGAAAAGCACTTCAGTCAGCGTTGTTGAAAACTGATGTTTCTGGAGATATGTGGATGATACTTTTGTTGTTTGTCCACACGGAGCAGAAACTCTTCCTGCATTTCTGGAACTCGCTCCATCCTAGCATTTCCTTCACCATGGGGGTGAAAAAAGATGTTTCCTTGGGTCATAGTGTGTTTCGAAAACCGACTCAGACTGACCTCTGTCTACGACTTACGAGGTGTCATGACCCATCTCAAAGCAGTGGCGTGTTGCGGACGCTCTTTCATAGTGCCAGAATTATCTTTTATGCAGGAAGCTCATCAGCAGAGCTTAGCCATCTGTGCTCTGTATTTGAGCAAATTGGGTACTCAGACAAAAAAAATCCATAGTGGATTTAAACATGCACGTATTGAAGCTCAAGAGCAGCCAGAAGAAAGAAAGAACTCGAAGAAGATGGTTTTCCTACCATGTGTTGCTGACATGCCTTTATGATCGGCAGGCTGTTCAAGAAACATCAGATAAAATGTCTCTTCCGCCCTCCAGCGCGTGTGCAAACTATGCTGGGTTCTGTTAAAGATGATCTATATCTAAGGAGACGGGGGATATGTAAAACCCCGTGCCAGTGTGGGAAATCACACATTGGCCAGACGTGTCGCACTGTTAAGGATAGATGTGCTGAACCTAGACGTCACACCAGACTGGGTCAGCTAGAAAAGTTTGCTGTGGCTGAACACTGTCTTGACACGGGACACAGTATGAGCTACAACAGAGAGGAAGATCCTTTCGTCAGCTTCCACGTACTGAGACTCCATCATTAAAGAAGCAGTCGACATTAGTGTAAATAACGAGCTGATCAATAGAGACACGGGATATCAATCAGCAAGGTATGGGAACCAGCACTGTCGGTACTAAGGCATCGTCGGCTGCAGTCGAACGGATCCCAGTCAACACGGACGGAGAATCAAAGTGCGCACATTTAAACCGGTCGCCAATACTGTGTCCGCCCACCCGCTGGGCCGCTAGGCCGCTATTTGCTGCCGCACTTTTCTCGCGTCGCGAATGAGAAGCCTGTAGCCCGTTTGTACGGCAGGGGGCACTGGGTGCCGCCGTGCTCTATAATTCGTTCACGATGACGTTATAGTCCCAATGTTTGGCGCCTGCGCTCTTCTAGCGAGTCAGTGTACATATTGGCGAGCCATTGCAGCAACGCGTCAGTAAGCACCTGAAGATGACGAGCAGCTGTCTCGTCTAAATATTGTGCAGCTTCCACAACATTATACGACCCTGCGCCCGTGTGCCATTGAAGTAATTTAATGTTTATCTGCTTTACCTTTGTTTTTATTCTTTTGCTGTAGAAGTTTTTCACTATCTGGTTCTCATATCCATTTCTAACAGCAATACATCTTAAGTTGTTCACTCCATATCTAGCATTTTAATCTGTCAGTGGTAGCCTTACATTTCTGTCTAGCATGGAATCAAAAAAGACTTTATCATGCATGACTGTGGGAAAGGAGTCATTATTTATAATTGTACCAGTAGTAGTTCATTTTCTGTAAATACTGAATTGACGCTTACCACCGTATATTTCTGCTCATTGACCCATATAATTATGCGATTATTGGCTTCAATTTCAGTGGTAAATTATAAATAGGTGTCTATATTATCAAATAACCATTGGAATTTCTACACTTCATTAATGTCACCACATACTAAAATCTTTTGCAGCTAACTATTGCTATCAAACAATTTGTTCTGAGTATTATCCAAGATGGTATTAGATAGACAACATCCATTGGCAAAGCCATCAGGTTGCTTGTAAGACACTACTTTGAAGAAGAGAGTACAGTTAACTCCATAATTTGTGGGGTGGTCAGTTTCTCACATTGCAGAAGCTTTTTCCTAACTTAATCAATAGATTCATCTGCTGGTTCAGTGCCACACAGATTCACTTAATCAAACGAGCACAAACTAGTGTTATGTAGGGTCTCTTTATCCTATAAATCACCAACAAATTCGCTGGTATAATTATGTACTTTTCTTGGAAAATGTAATTATAACTAATAACTTGTTTAGCCTTTGACAAAGTAAGGAGACTATACAGTAACTGTAGTTAACTGTTGGTTTGAATGGTGTGCCAATTTTACGTGTATTCACTTTGATTATAATCTAAATTAATTTTGGTTTCCTTATAAGAGCATTCTTTTTGCAAACTTCGGTACTCAGAAAATGTCTGTTACGTTTTATATCGTTGTTTCAAAACACTTTTACGGCACACTCTGAGTTTATAGTACTACTTGAAGCAAAAAATTAGAGTGTTTTGTTAATTTAATCATGGTTATTTATAAGAACTAAAGTTTTGCCATATTACCTGCTTGCAGTATCAAACCTTGTTTCAAACTACATTATCACAAACGCTTTTTACAGTTTGATATTCAGAGCTGTTAAATTTTTTTTCCTATGTTTTGGTTGTACCACTTGTGACACAAATTTAGATATCATATAATAATTTCTTTATTCCTATGATCTCTCAGCGTGCTCTATCACATCCTTTGCACTATCACTCAAACTTTTAATATTTTTATCAAGTGATAGTTAATTTAAGACGGTGAATTGTACTTAATACCCTTTTCCAGTGCCCTGACCACATCATTGGAAAAAACATTATCTGTCAAGTGCATCATTGTACTGAACAATTTAATGTTTCATACGATATTTTATGTTTAGGGCCCCTGGCAGAAAATCAAACTATCCTCCTGTTACATCTTTCAGAATTGATTTATTTTCCACTATTTGGTGAAATACATCTCCTGGTGAACTTAAGTGGTACGCCACGTCTCCATAAATTTCGTTAAGAGAATGGTGGCAATTATAATCTACCTACCCACAAAACTGAAATTATTGAAGTCTTCATCATGAGAGGTATTTGGTCAAACATTGTTCTCATATTTGCGCAAGTAGAAATACAGATAAGAAATTAAAGTACCACGAGACTAAAGTTCTGGGAAGAAATGGATGATGGAGGAGCTTTGAGTGAAGTATAAAATTCTTATGTGTCCAATTTCTTAAGTTTCTGTGTGAAGGAGTTGACGTTTTCATTAACTTGGAAACACAATCCATCAGTGAAAGACATAATATGAAGAGGCACAATCTGTTATGGCATCAGGACTCCTATACTGAAATTCTAACATCTCATTTTAAATTCTGTGGCAGAGTAATGATATTCACATACAAACTTTTCAGCAATGAAGAGGTTGGAGTATTGAAAAGAAGGAATTAAATACAATTTATGTCCCTTGGGTAGTGATATAACGCTAAAATACTGACTGCTAATGCATTAAAAAGTAATATATGAACCTGAGAGTTCTTTGGTACACAACAATTACATTTTGATAAGGTAAGTAAATTTCTGACACAGTGTGTAAAGACACTAATAGACATAAATATAATCGGTTTAACGCCAAATTGTAAAACACAGTTATAATTATCTTGTTTAAGTCAGGTGTTGATAGCAGAAATAGGTAAAGGTAAATCTCTAATCCTTATGAATAACCATGATTTCACTAACAAAACATTGGAATCATTTTCTTCAAATAGTTATATACAATTATATTGTGACCCTACAGAGTCTTTCCAAAGAAAATTGAAAGAAAAAAAAATTGGTAACACACGTTTCCTACATAATGAATTTCACAAAGCGAATGCTCTGGTAATGAAACCAAAATCAGCGATGATTAGGATCCAACTGAAATTCCACAAATCTGGCGTACCATTTAGGCCAGTTGTTAACTACATTAATATTCTAGGCCACTTACTTTGCCAAAAGCTCAGCTACATTATTAGTAACAATCAAGAAAACTGTTTTTGAGAGAAATTTGTATATTGAAACATGGATGAATTAGTTGGGCATTTTAACGATATCGTGATAGTGGATAGTACTACCTTGTCTGTTTTTGATGTGGTGAAGATGTATATAAATGTAACATCAGACAAATCTACTGACTTAATTAGGAAAAATATTCAACAGTATAAGAAGTTGAACATCCCACAAACTATGAACCTATTGAATTATTGGGCTCAGGTTTGTGTCATATTGGTTTTTCTTTTGTTTAGAAGCAACCTGATAGCCTTTTAGTGTGATGTTGCGTAGCAGAAGCTCATGCTAATATCCTCTTAGATAACAATGGAAACAAAATACTTTATTTAACAGTAAATCTGAGGTTGTCAGAAAAAGTTTATTGTGAAAGATACATACATGACACTATCATTATAGGAAATGGTGAAGCTAATTGTGTGCACAAATTATACCATTCATTTTATAATATACAGAGTACTCACAGTTCCAGTTTCAAAATGCAATAGAAACAGAACCACTGCTCAGAGTGATATTAAAGTTGAAAAGCACATTACTGTATTGACACAGGTGAAAGTCATGGAACTAGAAAAAAAATCCCATCAACAGCCGTATGTCACACGGCTATTCCTCAATTTGTGTCCGAGACGCAACATGGCTTTCTCCATGAAGGAGCGCACAGTGCTGGTAAAGCTGTTTGACGAGGAAGGTGACTGTGCGCCTATAGCTTAACAGAAGTTCCGGACATCAACGGTAAGACAAAAGGCATTCGTTCGATGTTTGCTAAGGATCAGAGGAATGACTACAAAATTCAGGAGAGATTCTTTGGAAGTGCAATGTGACAGAGGCAGGAAAGCAGTTGAACCGACGTCTGTTGAAGATGTGACCACAGCATTGCAGCAAGGGTCGAGCGGTGATGTGCAAACATACATTACATGGGGAACCGTACGAACACTGGACATGCTTGCGAGCACGGTGCATGAAATACTATATACATCCTGCACTGTAATCCGCACGATATCACCTACGGTCAGGAGTTGCTCCCTGCTGAGCTCCCGTTCGTTCTGGAATTTGTTTCTCCTAAGCATGACGACAATGAACAGCCATGGAACATTTTGTAGACAGACGAAGCCCATCTCCAAGGATATGTCACTGCAAGGAATTGGAGAATACGGGCAATGGAAAATGTGCATCAACCAATATCGCTTTATTCTGCAAAGGTGACTGTGTGGTTAGTGTTTCCGGCATCGCTTATCGTAGGGCAATATTTTTTCGAGGAGATGAGTCTTGCGTGTTCTGTTACCGGTACCATCACCGGTAAACGGTATGAGAGCCTTCTGCGCACCAACGTTATTCCAAAAGTGTAACACCTTGGATCATTTTCAAGCAAGATGACATGGATCAGCCAGTGGAGCAGTTGCTGCAGAGGCATTTCGGAAATGCTAGGAGTATTAGCCGTTATTTCCATAAAGCCTGGCCATCCAGATCATCTCATTCCGTGCGACTTTTGGCTATGGGCTTATCTGAAAGGTGTATATATTGTGTGCAGTGCTCTAATTACGAACGTAGCAGATTTGAAGGCACACATTACTCAACGCGTTATGAACAGAACCGCAGAGACACTCCTATCTGTTGTGGAAGATCCTGTTTCCGATTTCAACTTGTGGCACAAAACAGTGCACGTAATATGTCTTGCGCCGGTCTAACGAAAAGTAGAAACCATTGTACTTTCTATGCAGTTTTTGGCCCCAAGAGTATTAAAACGCGATGACATTTCACGAACTTCCAGCATGCCGGAATAGCTGGGGTCAGCAGTTTCTGTTAATCAGCAGAACGAAAAACCAACCAAAGTAATAAATTTCATTTTCAGCGCAGAGTTATCTGTACGGGTTGTAACTGTTCCATTGCACAATTCTTACAGACCCTTTGCACTTCCGGAACTACCATCTTTGACTACGTTACGATGAGTTGGAAATGGGTCCCGGTCCGAAAGTCTTCATCGAATGAATAAAAAAAGTGAAATTTGCTACTTTGGGTGCTTTCTCGTTGTACCGACGTCATTTTACTTTTTATGCCGTTTTTGACGTCATGAAACTTCAAAAGCGGTTTCTTCCATCTGAAGTGGTACAACCTTGGCACAATGGATGGTCTTACCTAACTAACAGTGCCACAATGACTGTAGACTGCGAACATGTGCTTTCATGCATACTGAACAGTGTGATTGGTGTAATGTGCAACTCAGTTTTCCTGTTCTATGATGTTTCCCCATGCATCAATAATACACTATTCAAATTTGTTGTCATTCTGGGCAATTGTGCCCTTTCTGCAGTGTTTTGAAACTGGAATTTTAGTTATAGACAATCTAAATATCCTCTTTAAAATTTAGCATTCAAGTTGAAGACAAATGGGAATGAATTATCTCGACAAAAGAGTAGACAAATATTATGGCAAACACCAGTTTATTACCTACAAGAAACCAAAAACTGTCGATACATTTGTGAATAAATACACCTGTGATCAAACCATATATAAGAATCGCTTGTCACATTCCATGTTAGGCAGGACTGTCACGCTACCACCGTCAGATCAAAATTTTGAAAAGGATTTGAATTTCGTGACATGCAGTGCTATCAGATATTGGTATGAACGCCAGATAGTGAAATAGTTATACAGCAAAAATATAAAAGGTAAGGGAGATAGCAGTAAACATTAAATTGCTTTGTTAATAATTAATAGCAGATTACAACCCATTGCTGCAATTTGGGAAAGTTTCAGATAAAACAAAAGATGTGTTTAAGAAAAGTTATATCAGAATGTCTCTTCAGACTCGTAGTAGTTTGGGAAAGGACTGCAACATGATATCTAACACGACTATGTGACCAATTTTGGATAGATTGCTACTCACCTTGAAGGTGACATTTTGAGTTACCGACAGGCACAATGAAAGGCTGTTAGGCACTGATTTTCGGTCAAAGACTTGTTCACAAAAGAAAGAGAACACACACACATTCACACTACCAGACACACGTGATGCACACATGAACAGTATCTTCGACCACTCTGTGCAGCCTGGAAGAAAGTAGCGGTCTGGAATAGGACATGGTGGAAAGGGGGAGCGACGAGTGATGGGAGAGAAGAGCGCTGTCTGCTGGAGCATGCAGCAGCAGAACAAAGCTGTCTGGGGCACCATGAGGAGGCTGTGGGGGGAAGAGGGGAAAAAGGGAAATGCAAAGCTAAGCAAGAGAGGAGCAGAGATGTGAAAAGACTCGTGGATTTGTTGGCAGAGAGCAGCGCATGAAATGGGAGGAAGTGATAGGACAGAGGGGTGGAAACAGCTGGGTGAAGAGTGTGGAGGCAGTTGATTATTGTAGGTTAAGGCTGTAATAATTTATGGAGTGGTGAAAGTGTTGTAACGATAACTCCCATGTGTACATTTCAGAATAGCTTGTGGTGGAGGGGAGGATCCAGATGGCGCACGTTGTGAAGCGGGCATTTCATTCATGCACACTATTTTCAGGTGCACGTTCTGCCATAGGGAGGTCCATTATTCTCGTGGTCACAGCGTGGTGCCCCTACATCCTGGTGTACGTTTCGTTGGCAGTCATACCAATAAAATCCTGTGCGATGACTGCAGCAGAGCTGGTTTATGGCATAGCTGATTTCAGGATTAGTCGTCGACTGAACTCGAACATCCATTAGAGGAACGCCACGGGGGAGTAACCACGCGGCTAAATAACCAGCTATAGGCTAACATACTACCAGTCAGCGTGAATTCAGATACTTGAATTTGTTAAGGAAGGTCAAATATTTGAAAAGGGAAATTAGTTGTCTCAGTCTAGATATAGTAGGGGTAAGTGAAATGGAACTAAAAGAAGTTTAAGGTATCTGGTCGGGCGAATAAAGAAGAACATCAACAGCAACAGAAAATTGTATAACGGTGGTAGGATTCATTGTGTATATGAAAGTAGGGCAGAGAGTATGCTAAAATTACTACAAACAGAATCGACAGCAAACAGTGGCTCAGGTATACATACAAATATCACAAGCAGAAGATGAAGATATAGATAAGGCTTTGCAGGATCAATAACTAGTTACTAAATATGTGAACGGAGGTGATGTAAAGATCATGAACGCCAGGAACTCGATAGCAGGGGAACAAAAGGAAGAAACACTTACAAGCTTAGCAGTAGGAATGAGAGAGGAAAAAACTAAGTCTTTTTCGTAAAATGTAGTGAATACACTTGTCAAGAATCCAAATAGAAGGCCAGGAGATTATGCAAGATCATTGTTGGATTAAACAAGTTTCAGGCGGAGATTTCGAAATCAGATATTGGATTTTAAGGCGTTGTAAGTAGGCTGTTTAGGTTTTTTTATTGGTAACGCCACCTCTGTATGAAAATCACTGGCTGTGCTGTGTGCAGTCTGTGGCTGCTTTGCATTGTTGTAATACTCGCCATTGTAGTGTTAGGCAGCTGGCTGTGAACAGCGCGTAGCGTTGCGCAGTTGGAGGTGAGCCGCCAGCAGTGGTAGATGTGGGGAGAGAGATGGCGGAGATTTGTAATTTGTCATGAACTGCTATATTTATATATGATGATATCAAGGTAAATACATTGTTTGTTCTCTATTAATATCTTTCATTTGCTAACTATCCCTATCAGTAGTTAGTGCCCTCCATAGTTTGAATCTTTTATTTAGCTGGCAGTAGTGGCGGTCGCTGTATTGCAGTAGCTTGAGCAGCGAAGATTTTTGTGAGGTAAGTGATTTGTGAAAGGTATAGTTTAATGTTAGTCAGGGCCATTCTTTTGTAGGGAATTTTGAAAGTCAGACTGCGTTGCGCTAAAAACATTGTGTGTCAGTATAAGCACAGTCTTGTATAAATTGTTCAAAGGGGACGTTTCAGCGTGCCCAAGAGCATATGTAGACTCCTGTCACAATTAAGTACTGACAAGTAGGCTAAGATTTGAAAGACTCGGCGGGAAGAGTAAATGTGTAAAACTGTGTCGTACAAAAACGCTGAGCAAAGACGTGATGGAGTTAGATTTTTCTAACGCCGTAGATACTGCAATAATGAGTACCCCAGAAAGCAGATCGGTTGAAGAGAAATGAAAAGTTCTAAGAAAGGAAATTACTGACGTTGGACAAGCAAACGTACGTACAAGCAAGGCAACTGCAAGAATAAACCTTGGGTAACTGGAGAAAGACTATAACTGGTCGACGAATGAAGGAAATTACTATCAAAACTCAGGAATACAGAAATGTAAATCTCTTAGTAATGAAATAAAAAGGAAGTGAGGGAAGCAAAGGGAAACGGCAGCAGAAGAAGTACAAAAAAGAAATGATGGTAGATATGACTGTTTCAGCACACAGAATAGGCATAACAAATTAATATTTCATTAAAAGCCACGACGTCAACATTAAGAATGGAACGGGAATTTCATTGTTCATTGCAGGGAGACAGCGGATAGACGGAAAGTTCAAATTGTAGGAATTCACGAGTGGGAGGACTTGTTTCATGTAACTCAGATAGAAAAGGGATTCGATATGGCATTAATTATTTGAGAGAAAGTTCAATAGAGTCTTGAAAGATTTGCGTTCAGACAAGGTAGAAGGATTAGATAACATTCCTTCAGAATTTCTAAAGTCAATAGTGGAACTGGCAACCAAGCAACGTCCACGCAATTGCTAAGATAACATGGGTAGATATGTGCACAATGATCTTAATGGCTCACGCATCAAAGCTGCTCCCCACAGCTGGACAGAAGAATGGGAAAGAAACCTGAGGATCTATTAGATGACGATCAGTCTTGATTTCGGAAAGGTAAGGCCACCAGAGAGGCAGTACTGTCGTTGTGGTTATGCCGTGTTTGGTACTATTTCCTAGGCTGGTATTAGCCGACACATTGTGGCTACACTTCCTAGTGGTTTGTGCTCTTCCTCCTTGTTTATCTGGCAGAGGGAAGAACACGGAAGTGGTAAGTGGGTCACTGGCCGGAGAGGGAAGGCGGTTGTTTTCCTCGGTCGGCTAAAGCTTTTCCGCAAGATTGCGATTTGTTTATGGGTCACTCGCAGTCACAGTGGCCGTCAGCCTGGAGGCAGCTTGGTGTCTGGAGGGGGAGCAGCCTGAACTTACAGAAGTGATTCCGATGTGTTTACTCAAGATGTGTTTACAAAACGAAATGCTTCTGATTAAATAAGGTAGCTTGTGACCTTCCCTCATACGTGTACTTCACAGGCGACCGTAGGTTCCAGTACCAAGAGCTTTGTGACGGTGCTTATGGACCTGAAATATCTGGGCTCCTACAAAGGAAAGCTTCGTTCCTAACAATTGTCTTTCTGTTTTTCTCCTTAATTAATTAATATTCGATTCCATTAGTTGATTATACCCAAAGTTAATACTGATGCTCTGTAGTCAATCCTGTTCTTACGTTGATGCACGAAATGTCTCCTATATTACAAATTAGAACATGGTGCTAAATTTTAATTAAACATTACATTACGTGTAATATTGGAGTAATGCTGTGTACGACAGAGACTGCTGTCATATGACGCAGGAATTTCATGTTTAATGGGGGCGTTGGTTAATATTCATATGAACTTAATGATCATAGTTTACTATAAATGAAATTAAGATCTTTGTGTTATCAAGAGCTCAGATGGAAACCCAGTTCCAAGCAAAGAAGGGAAAGCAGCAAGGTGGAAGGAGAATATAGAGGGCCTATACAAGGGCGATGTACTTGAGGACAATATTAAGGAAATGGAAGAGGATGTAGATGAAGATGAAATGGGAGATACGATACTGCGTGAAGAGTTTGATAGAGCACTGAAAGACCTGAGTCGAAACAAGGCCCCGGGAGTAGACAACATTCCCTTAGAACTACTGACGACCTTGGGAGAGCCAGTCCTGACAAAACTCTACCGTATGGTGAGCAAGATGTATGAGACAGACGAAATATCCTCAGACTTGGGAAGAATATAAAAACTCCAATCCCAAAGAAAGCAGGTGCAGACAGATGCGAAAATTACCGAACAATCAGTTTAATAAGTAAAATACTAACGCGAATTCTTTACAGACGAATGGAAAAACTGGTAGAAACCGACCTCGGGGAAGATCAGTTTGGATTCCGTAGAAATATTGCAACACGTGAGGCAATACTGACCCTACGACTTATCTTAGAAGCTAGATTAAGGAAAGGCAAACCTCCGTTTCTAGCATTTGTAGACTTAGAGAAAGCTTTTGACAATGTTGACTGGAATACTCTCTTTCAAATTCTGAAGGTGGCAGCGGTAAAATACAGGGAGCGAAGGGCTATTTACAATTCGTACAGAAACCAGATGGCAGTTATAAGAGTTGGCGGTCATGAAAGAGAAGCAGTGGTTGGGAAGGGAGTGAGACAGTGTTGTAACATATCCCTGATGTTATTCAATCTGTATATTGAGCAAGCAGTGAAGGAAACTAAAGAAAAATTCGGAGTAGGTATTAAAATCCATCGAGAAGAAATAAAAACTTTGAGGTTCGTTGATGACATCGTAATTCTGTCAGAGACGGCAAAGGGCTTAGAAGAGCAGATGAACGGAATGGACAGTGTCTTGAAACGAGGATATAAGATGAACATCAACAAAAGCAAAACGAGGATAATTGAATGTAGTCGAATTAAGTCGGGTGATGCTCAGTGAATTAGATTAGGAAATGAGACGCTTAAAGTAGTAAATGAGTTTTGCTATTTGGGGAACAAAATAAGTGATGATGGGCAAAGTAGAGTGGATTTAAAATGTAGACTGGCAATGGCAAGGAAAGCGTTTCTGAAGAAGAGAAATTTGTTAACATCGAGCATAGATTTAAGTGTCAGGAAGTCGTTTCTGAAAGTATTTGTATGGAGTGTAGCCATGTTTGTAAGTGAAACATGGACGATAACTAGTTTGGACAAGAAGAGAATAGAAGCTTTCGAAATGTGGTGCTAGAGAATAATGCTGAAGATTAGATGGGTAGATCATATAACTAATGAGGAGGTGCAAAATAGGATTGGGGAGAAGGGAAATTTGTGGCACAACTTGACTAGAAGAAGGGATCGGTTTGTGGGACATGTTCTGAGGCATCAAGGGATCACCAATTTAGTATTGGAGGGCAGCGTGGAGGGTAAAAGTCGTAGAGGGAGACTAAGAGATGTATACACTAAACAGATACAGAAGGATGAAGGCCGCAGTAGGTACTGGGAGATGAAGAAGCTAGCACAGGATAGAGTTGCATGGAGAGCTGCATCAAACCAGTCTCTGGACTGATGGCCACAACAACAACAACAACAACAACAACATCTAAAAGTGAATACTGTTATACTGCTAACTGATTCAATCGATTCCACCGTTTCACTTTTATTATGACGACTGGTGATGTAAACGATCCGGCATCTATGAGGCACAGGTACTTAACACATAAATTATAACGACGAAATTTAGAGGCTAAAGGCACTGTCTGGAAGATGGCTGAACTTGTTCGTCTAGTTAGCCATTTGCCGATGATGCGACAAATTGCCGTGCCCATTGAGGTAATTTGGCCTCTGTGGTAATTAGCGCTGCAGGCGACGAAATGATACAGGTCCTACAGAGTCAGAATAGTTGCACGCCAAATACAATAAGGAGGCAGCGAGTCCGTTCTAACCTAATTACAGGAGGTTTGTATAGCCGCCTTGGTTTCAAAATTATTGTCAAATTTACCATGATTTCGACAGCACTAAGGCTTTCTTCATCAGAATAAAAATTGCATAGGATTATATGTAATCACACTGTGACGAGGGCACTTTTGCTCAGATGTTTTCAACTTATTGTGTGATTACGTGTAATACTATGTAGTTTTTATTCTGATAAAGACTGCCTTAGTGCTGTCGAAAGCATGGTCCATTTGACAATAAGTTTGTGCAACAGAGGTGGCTGTACATACGTCCTGTAACTAAATAAACGTACTGTTGCTTGACCTCAGCGAACAGAAATGCTTAAACTTTCACTGTTTTAACCATTAGCTCGATGGAATGAATTTCCTAGTGGGTGTGGACAAAAAACAGGCACGACATTTAACAATATAAAGTGACACTATTGAAGAATGGTTCCAGACCAGTACCAGAAGACTTAGGGTACTTGACGGTGCTGTCGGTTTGAGGGATCAGAATGGTGAGGTGGGCCAATGAGCCTTGATAGTTTGCAGAACAGCAGAACCCACTACAGAAAATTTTTAATGAATGTTTACTCTTTTTGTTGAATTCAATCAATCACGTAGTTTAAGTTTTGTATCTCACAATGGAGTTTCAGAGCACCGACGACGGAAATGAATGATGTAGGTACGGTACCTTGAGATTCATCGTCATTAAAGTAAAACGTAATTTTTGGTAATTTTTGTGACAAAATTTTAGAAGGAATACTAGAAAGTAGTAACTGCGGATGCTTCAGAACTAGGTTTTGCAGATTCATGCCACTCAGGGCAGATCTGTTGGCAGTATGGGCGTGAACAGGAGGCACATGTGCCAGTAATAAAGAATACGGAGCGAGATAACAGAAGCGTGGTAGCCTTAGAACGGAATATGCTGAAGAGTACTTACTCAGTCTTATTTTAGGGAGGCTGGACCCCGATAGCAGACTGCACAGTTTTTTGTCAAATCTCCACAATACTGGGTCAGTTAGATGAACTAGTAAGACACATACAGACACGGAATTTTTACATTCTTGTAGGGCAAGCCAATGCAAAATTGGAAGAACTTGAGGAGAAATGAGTTAGAGAGGAGACATGAGGAGCAAGGCTTTAATAGAATGGCACACCGAGGAAATGGTAATGCAGAAAGGGGGATAGACAGAGGCCCATGTAATATTATTGGTTTGATCCGTGGTAAGCAGGGACATATAGGAAGTGAATGCAGGGAGAAGAAAAGTTAGCACGGAGAACTGTGACAATAACTGCAAGGGTAAGATGAAATGATTGCTGTCATTTAGGATAAAGGGACTCCCAGTTTGCAATTAGTATGCACACGGGTGAAAATTGAAACCATCTCCACCCAACTGGATTAGGGCAGTACGACCATGACAGTTGACTACAAACTGGTTCTGGAGTATCAGGGAAATTGTAAATGGGGAATGTTCTTAATAGATACCGGACAACGTTTGACGGTTGATAAGTCGAATTTAATCGTCAAAGGATGATTCCAAATCAAGTTGAATATTAGTGTGTTTCCTTGGAAGGTCATGACAAAGTCATTGAGAATTTATCCACTAAATGTATTTAGGGGGCTGACTGGGTTGCGAAGGTGGGTCTGATTCCCAGTTTCGTCTGACAGTTTCATTTTAAATTTACGCCACAAACATTTATTCAGTTTGGTCAGCATCGGCAAAGAGGAATGATGGTGGTGGTGTGTGACGAACCCAGTGGTGAGATGGGTATTGAAGGGAAGTCAGATTCCCTAGATAAGGAGGCAATGATCAATTCCCACAACTGCAGAATGTCAAGGAGGTTGCCAGATTTGTCGGGATAGCCATTTTTTTCAAGAAACGTGTTAGTGGGTTTGCAGAGAAGGCAGCTCCACTTAACAAACTATGTAACAAAGGTTGTAAATATCTATGGCAGCAATCCCATCGGACAGCTTTCGGTGACTTGAAGCAGGCGCTAAGGTCAGCGACGCTGTTAGCTCTATAGTCTTTGCTACACAGAATTTATTCTGCAAACAAATGCGTCGGCTCTCGGGAAAGGAAAAGGAAGGTATAAGAAGTTAATTGCCTACGTCTTAAGGGGGCTAAATAATATGGAGAAAAAATAGTCTCTAAAGTTGAGGTCCTGGTGATGTAATGACGAAATGTTTAGGTATTATCTGGAAACGGGAAGTTTGTGTTGCAAATCTACATTTAAGCTTTTATGATGGATGTCAGCAAGATAAGAAAACCCGTTCCATTGTTAGGTGGGCATAGAGGATTGGAAGCTTTCATTTGTAGTACATCGGTCGGAATCATTCATATTGGGGAATGAGAGACGACTGTCCAGGTGGAGGATCTTTGAGGATATTATCTTCAACGACAATACTTGGAATATGGGTATATGGGTATCAGAGATATGTCTCCAGAGGCTGTATCTGTGAGGACAGTAGCTTCAATGACAGTGCTTCCCATAGTTTGAATCCGCAAATGGACAGAATTAAAAATTTTCGGACGATTCAGATTCTGTAATATTACTCGAATCATAAACCGATAAACCTTAAATGCAAGTTCTCTGTTTTCTGTCAAGTAGGGCTGCGAGAAAGGAAGTAAAAGAGCAAAGTTTCACTGTTCAGGACAGAATCTTTTTTTTCACAGTCGGTTTCCGCGGAAATCCTGTACATTGTTTTGATTCATCAGTTTCCTTTGGGGTATTTATTGATACAACAGTTCATGTAAGACCTGTCTGTTCGCAGTGTCCAACAGTTATAATATCTCTGATTGCTGAAATATTGTTCCCATTGAACACTAAGAACTGGCACTACATTTTACATGGACTGATCAGTACACTGTTGTTTAAAAAATATGTAGCTCTTGCCCGTCTGAATTTGAAAAATATGAAATAAATGTGTCAAGAACATCTCGAGATTTTACTACCCATTTTTTCCTGTTGTATACTATGTGTAGAATTAAATACTATATATTTAAAAAAATATATATCTTATGTTTGAATATTTATTAGAGCATGGTATATAAATCTGTAGTAATTCGGTCAACACTAAACAAAGTCTTGGATCTATACAGTAGTACAAACTGTAAACTTTTACTGACGTCAGTATATTTCATTAGTGTTCATTTTACTCTTACTGTGTTCCGCACTCACGATTTTCGCATTTGTCTTCTCGTGATTTGATACTGAATGCTGTTTGTTCCGCAACGCTTTGCAGTTAATCTAAGGGACACACAGTCTATAGCGTCACCCGTCTACAAATTGTGTCAACATTGCAGTTCGTGTTATCGTATCACCTTGTCTGTTGAGAAGGAAATCTGTAAGTCCCCCAGAATTTGCATAAACGAGGGCCATAAACTACCAGACTTCGCACTAGAGCTGACTGCCGTGCGAGAACTATGCACTATTTCGGCTCGCTAAGTTGATCCAAGAAATAATGACCTCCCTGCCCGGCCTGCCATCTCGCGACTCGGTCTCTGACCTTATTGACCATTAGATACTGTCTAAGTATCATTGTAATTACCATAACAAATGTCTTTAGTGTTTTACTGTTCTTTTCTAAATGCGCAGACATATCCGTAAACTGTAAAAAGGTATGTTCTTGCCAACTGTAGGTAAGTTCTTATTCACACATTACTGCAAATTGGAGTGAATAATGAACAGCATGAAGGATGACAAATGTTAATTAATCGCTCCGTTTATTTAGCTTTTTCAGGTATTTGCTCGAATTGGCTATGAATGTTAATCGTGTACAGTATATTTTGTGTTGGCAGAAGAGCCAACACAGTGTTACGAGTGGAGGCCGAAATGCACGCGTTTTAGCTCACGCAGGCTGGCGTGAGGAGGGAATAACTATACTGACGTGAGGTCTGGAACATGACAAGCAATGAGAATTCAGAAAGCGTACATAATTAGTTTGATACTTAACTTTAATCCATTAATGATGAACGTCGCTCTTGATGGTACATGATTCACAATATTATTTGTGCAGAATATATTCTTGAAGTAATTATAGTAACATAATATGGCGCCTTGCTAGGTCGTAGCAAATGACGTAGCTGAAGGCTATGCTAAACTGTCGTCTCGGCAAATGAGAACTTATGCAGACAGTGAATCATCGCAAGCAAAGTCGGCTGTATAACTGGGGCGAGTGCTAGGGAGTCTCTCTAGACAAGACCTGCCGTGTGGCGTCGCTCGGTCTGCAATCACTGATAGTGGCGACACGCGGGTCCGACGTATACTAACCGACCGCGTCCGATTTAAAGGCTACCACCTAGCAAGTGTGCTGTCTGTCGGTGACACCACAGCATACATAAGGATCTTTTAAAAAGACGGAACTGCGTAGTCTGAGAAGGGCTCATAGAGGAGAATGCTTTCTAGAAAAACGAATTTAATAAAATTACTTGACTAAAAGAAGGGATCAAGAAAACCTTAATTACGTGATGTAGGGAACGGTGTGCAAGTACGAACTGTAGAGGGAGTCCACGGTTTGACTGCACTAAGCAGGTTCAAGAGGACGTGGGTTACAATAACTGTGTACTCGCAGGTGTTAAAAGGCTTGCCTCTGACAGACAGCAAATCTGCATCAAATCGATGTTCTGACTGAAAACCACAGCAGCAACAAAATGCTTCGAGTGGCTCTGAGAACTGTGGGACTTAACATCTGAGGTCATAAGTCCCTTAGACTTAGAACGACTTAAACCTAACTGAACCTAAGGACATCACACACATCCATGTCCGAGGCAGGATTCGAACCTACGACCGTAGTAGCAGCGCGGTTCCGGACTGAAGCGCCTAGAACCGCTCGATCACAGCGACCGGCCAGCAGCAACAACTTGAGGTTAAATGGACTGATACGGAAGTAGCAGATTCTCAGTAAAATCGGCGAGGGAGAGAATGTGTAGAATAAAACGTCGTAGACGATTGAATGTACTGACGGGACAGTAAGCAATGTGGAAAATTTAAGCCAGAAGATGGGACAAGTTGACAGGACATGATTTAAGATGTCAACAATGGCTTACAGAGTATTATGAGGCGAAAGTGGAACACATTGTAACAAGCTCTTTCTCGTTCTGTTATTTTATTGAATTCTGGCCGTGACTATTACAAATGGTTTGCTTAGGCAATCGTACTGAATGTTATTTAATTATCTGCGTAACACCATAAGCAGTATACATAAAAATATGGATTTTTGCCGTCCGGGTGGTCGAGCGGTAAATGTGGATTTTTGCCGTCCGAATGGCCTAGCGGTTCTAGGCGCTTCAGACTGGAACCGCGCGACCGCTACGGTCGCAGGTTCGAATCTAGCCTCGGGCAGGTGTGTGTGTGATGTCCTTAGGTTGGTTAGGTTTAAGTACTTCTAAGTTCTACGAGACTGATGACCTCAGGTGATAAGTCCCATAGTTCTCAGAGCCATTTGAACCATTTTTTTTTTTAAAGATTTAAGTCAGGTCACAGGAAGTAGTTGTTTCTAGTTGTTAGGACAGTAGGCAATTCGGATCAGATGTACTTAAATAATTAACTCTGGTGGAATCATTAAACTGAAAGCAATTTAATTTTCTTCATAATAGTATCATGAAAGAAAATTTCTTGGAATCATCTCTTGACGACAGCATAGGTTTTGCTCCTTAATATGGTATAATAACAAACAGAGATATCTCTACTTCACGCTAAGGATTACGAAGAAGAACTGGAAGACTGCGCATATATGAACATCCAAAGTTATGGAATTTAACCTGCAGACCTACTTTCTTCAGATGTATAACCCTTTAGTGTAAGTATACAAAGATGAATACACTCTTGTCACAATTAAAAAAGTGAAACAGTAACCACAAGTTAAACATTCAGTTCAAGTAACTTTTAATTTAAAGATTTTTTCTTCAGTATTGCACAGTGGCTGACTAGAAACTCATTTTTCTTTGCTCATTTGGTAAATTATTTCACAAACAATTCTAGTAATTGTAATATCTCTGATATTCTATGTAAGAATAAATTTTGCTGTCACTCTCTTTATATATAGAAAGGAAATGCGTAGAAAAATTCGCGCACTAGGAGCTCGGAGCGTGACTCCTCACATGCTGGCAATTCAAAAATATCTTTCACCAAATTTCCTCCGATGCATATTTCGGGCAGCAAAAGGTCGTTAAAGATCGTCAATCTGGAAACACTGCTATCACATGTACGGTAATTACATGTGTCAGTAAACAGAGCAGTACTGTGCAGATGGTGCAGGGAAACATGTTTTGTGTTGCCATGCAGGAGGCCGAGTGTTCGATTCTGTGTCGAGGTTTCTATGACTTTATATACTAAAAGTACTCGGCGTGGTACGGCATTTGGAGTCTTAATCGTCATACAGCGATTACACTGGGTCTTCAACGCTATATTTACTGTCACATACTATGGCCATAGAAATGGAGGCACAGTCGTTTCCATTCGTCGCTTTTTGCAGAACACTTTTGTGCGTCGTGAACGCGAATTGTTTCGCACCATAACATCTCCTAGTTTCGAAACCTGTTTTCTGTGTGCCCTCTCCGAATGAGCCCATCGAAACTATTCACAAAGTACATTCCTACCCTTAATGGTGATGTAAGGCCCTAACTAAATCTAATGGACTTTAACGTAGCTAGAAATATTGTTTGTATTAATGAGTGCGAACATTGGGGGAAGGTACACAGGGGAGGGTACAAGAAGAATGGAATCTAGTAGATGCAGTGGTGTGAAACAATTCGTGTTCACGACGTGGGAAAGGCTTCTTTAAAAGCTGACCAATTGAAACGATTGTACTTCCATTTCTGTAAATATTGTGTAGAAAACCCATTGTAATCGCTGTATGACGATTAAGATGCCAGATACCGTACTACGCAGACTAATTTAAACAAATAAAGCATAGATGTCTCGACCCAAAATTAAACCCTGGGCCTCCAACATGGCAACGCAAAACGCTATTCCCTGCACCATCTGCACAGTACTGCTCTGTTTGCTGACAGACGTAGTTACCGCACATGTATTGCAGTGTTGCGAGATTGGCGATCTTTAATGTCCATTTACTGCCAGAAATATGCATCAGACGAGGTTTTGTAAGAGATGTTGTTTATTGCCCGCATGTGAGGAATCACGCTCCGAGGGCCGAGTGCGCGAATTTTCCTTTTCCCTGCGTGTATGTATATATAAAACAAGTAGATTTTAGGATTCAGGAAAGTATCACAGGAAAGATGACTTGGATCAGTGACAGTCTGGATTCACACATAGGCTAAAACGTTTCACTATATTCAGAAAATAATCAACAATTAACGCTGTTCCATACAGTTTTACAGTTCTAATGAAAAGAATAGGCTGATCTGCCTGAAAGCGATGATTGCGAACCGCTGCCGGCGTTGGCGATTACTATGTAGACACAGCCGTCGCCTTTACATGGATCACATGTGGCTCTTCCTCAAATTACAATTGTCACGGAACCTACATCAGCATTTCACAAATTTAAACGAACACCAGCATTCAGCGGAGGCTCTAATTCCTTGGAATTACAACGTCGCGATGTGTATGACCTGACAGCTAACGACGGACTGTGATTTTGTTCTCAATTGGCGCCTTTTCCTCACACACTCCACCTGCATCCCGTCTTTGGTCCTTGTAAATGGGCAAGTGAAAAATACTTTACAATTTTGAATACATGTATCCAAAGTAGCCGTCTTCCGCACTGAATACAAGTTAGTATTATTGAGCCGTGTGCTGGAAATGATTACTTCCAGTCGTTTATGCCAGTCTTGCGCACCTTACTGTCACTTTAGCTTAATCGCTTCTGGTATTCGGCTTTCTCTCCAGAACGTAGCGAAGACAGAGTGGTCGTTCTAAGTCTAGGGGACTGATGACATCAGATGTTAAGTCCCATAGTGCTCAGAGCCACTCGAACCATTTTGTTGCTGCTGTGGTTTTCAGTCAGAACATCGATTTGATGCAGATTTGCTGTCTGTCAGAGACAAGCCTTTTAACATCTTCGAGCACACAGATATTGTAACCCACGTCCTCTTGAACCTGCTTAGTGCAGTCACACCGTGGACTCTCTCTACAGTTAGGCGAGTGTGTGGTGACGCTGGCTGTCATCTGGGTTGTAGAGAGTCATGTGGCCAGAGGCACGATGGCGTATTTCTGGCAGTTAGGGTCTTAATTTTGATACAGGTGCCGGTGCAGTCCACCTGCCGTGTGTATGACAAGTAAATGGTGACGCATGCGGATATCAGTTGTGATGTTATGGAGTCTTCACTCGTGCGATTGGCGGGCGTGTATTAGTAGTGTCTTATCAATGTAGTGCGGTGCATTTGTGTTGATCAGCCATCGTTCTCGAATACACATTAGAACCTTATTCTCAACACTACTGTGGAATATTCTCATTATTCTAACAAGCTAGAGGTAACAATAAATCACTTGGCAAAAGTATTTACTTCCTGCCTGCACCATGATTCAATCCCACTATCATGGAACAAGGATAAGATTATTTTGATACACAAGAAAGGAAGTATTCACAATATTAAAAATTACCGTCCTATCAGCTTGCTCTCAATTTTGTACAAAATTTTCACGAAGATCTTGTTAAACCGAATTAGTTCCACCCTAGATTCAGCCCAACCTATAGAACAAGCTTGATTCCGAAGCAATTTTAGCACTATTGACCACATTCTGACCGTTAGTGAAGTGATAAGCAGAGCGAATGAATAGCAACTGCCTCTCTGCATTGCCTTTGTTGACTTTGAAAAGGCATTTGACTACGTTAGCCATGTAGCTGTCCTCCAAGCTTTGAGTGAGCAAGGAGTGGAAGCAGCATACATAGAAGTGCTCAGGAAAATCTACGAGAATTCTTCCGCTTATGTTAATATTGGCGAATCAACTCAAGAATTCCGCATCATGAGGGGTGTCAAGCAAGGCGATCCCATCTCCCCAAAACTGTTCTCTGCTGTATTGGAAATGGCTACGTCAAAGCTGAGCTGGGAAGGTAAGGGAATTAGAATTAATGGAAAAAGGATTACCAACTTGAGATTTGCTGATGATATTGCCTTACTGGCCAAAGACTTCGCAGAGCTCCAAAACGTAGTTACAGATCTTGCATCGGAATGTCAGCTGGTTGGCTTGAACATGAACCTTTCCAAAACAAAAGTAATATGCAACAAATGGGTCCCAGCTGGAGATGTGAAAGTCAAGGACAGTCTACTAGGAGAGGTCAGTGAATATGTCTACCTTGGCCAGATTATAAATATGAAGGCCAGAAATCTATCGACGCATCAAGCTTGGCTGGCAAGCATTTGGGAAGAATTCAAAAGTATTCAGATAAAAAATGCCAGTAAATCGGAAGAAAGCAGTATTTGATCAATGCATTCTTCCTGTGATGACGTATGGCTGCGAGACATGGACACTGAATTCATTCACAAAAGGGAAACTTAGGACAGCACAGAGATCCATGGAGAGATCAATGCTGGGCTATACAAGAATGGACAGGAAAAGGGCAGATGACATCCGGTCTGTGACGAAGGTTAATGACATCTTAGAGAGAGTAGGTTCCTTGAAATGGCAGTGGGCTGGCCACGTCGCAAGTAGAAAAGACAACAGATGGACGAAGCTAGTACTGGAGTGGAGTCTGAGAGAGCACCGGAGGCCTAGAGGAAGACCACCAGACAGAGTGGACAAAGAAATCAAGAAGATCGCTGGTAACACCTGGCAGAGAACTGCCAAAGACCGTCCCACTTGGAGAAGACTTCTGATAGCCTACCTTAATCCACAACTCGAAGAGGCCACATCATCTAATGATTGAATTGGATGATGATGATGAGTCACGGGAATCCTGGCCGTACTTCCTGGGTGCGGTAGTCTCTCGCCACGGTGTTGTTATGGTTACAGTCAGGTTCAAATGGCTCTGAGCACTATGGGAATAAACATCTGAGGTCATCAGTTGCCTACAACTTAGAACTACTTAAAACTAACTAACCTAAGGACATCACAAACATCCATGACCGAGGCAGGATTCGAACCTGCAACCGTAGCGGTCGCGCGGTTCCAGACTGTAGCGCCTAGAACCGTTCAGCCACTCCAGCCGGCCTACAGACAGGGAATACTGTAATATGCAAACTGTGTTCTGTAATATTCGGATCCACCAAAAAGTGGCAATAACTTGTTTGGTATGGGTAGACTACTTCTTAACACCATGTTTAAAGAGTATTTATTTATGTGAAACCTCAGGAAGATTCACTAAGTACTTAAGCAATTTGCAGTGTTCAAAGCAGCGCTTAACCCCAAAATTGACCTAGATGCTGGTCACGTTATTTGTTGTTGTAGCACAAATTGAACTGGTGTGGAAACATAACTATGGATAACTGAAGATTCCGATTTTAACTTGTAAGTGATATACTTTGTACGTTTTTGTGTACTGCTAGCTGTTTGAAGTAATCGATTTACATTTTTAAAAAAAAATTTTCTGCACCTGTTTCGCTCCGTTCAAAATGTTGCAGATTCGGCCTGAGGTATAGGTAGTGACAGACTTGTGTGACGGGGGCCACTTTGACAGACGATGACTGACGTTTCATTAACGGTCGATAGCGACAACGCCTGCATAAGATGAGTAACTTGTTGCTAACTTCATTTACTTCCTTACGAGTTACCACACTTGTAATTACGTAATTCTCGTCATTAATACTTTACGCCTTTTGCAGTCTTGGGTTTTGATACTATCTTTAAGCATTAAGATCAGGTTTCGAGAAGCCGACACTTGATACAGGACGTGTAAGTTGCTTTTGCTATTGTGAGTATATGTTACCGAGTTTTAAGTCAAGTGTGGAAATTTAAATTTGGTGCAGTTCAACAGCACGTTCCTGTATCAGTACTAATTCAAGCTTTTATCAGAAACTGCAACCTCTAGAAATTTTACCTAACCACAATAACATTACTGAAGGTTAACATTGTAGAAACATATTTAAGTTTTATGTGTTGTATTGATGGTTCTTTGGTTTCCCATTCTTTGATCTTAAGTTTCTATCTGTGGTTAGCAACATTAAATTGCACTTATTTATTCACTTTCCTAAGGCTTAACTTACTTCAGAACACAGAATCAAAGTTTTACTTTGTACAGTAAATAATTGAAGTGTTCGTGTCAGTGGTCGTCAGTAGAGACTTTCATTATTTTCTGTAAGTGTTTCAAGTTACCATAATTTTTATTGTGTTTTGAAAATGAGTGCAATTGTGAAAATGAATCATTTAACTTCGCCCAGTTCTTTACCACTCCCTTCCGCTCCCTACAACTACAATAATTATTATGAACGAAATGTGTACAACATATTGGTAAAACATTTTTTATAAGCAACTGAAAGTTATGATGGACCCGAATTGTTAGGTTATAACGTACCGAAAATACTCAGACGGAAAAAAATAGCTACACTCTTTGGGAACTGCGCTACATAAACGAAAGTTGGAATGCTTTTTTATACATAGGAAAGATATATACCCAAATTTCGCACTAGTAGCTAAGAGTGGCGTTAATTGGGTTGTTTTAAACACACACAATGTAACGATCATGAGCCCTTCTTACTTTAATGATTGGACACGCTGAATTGCCAATCAAGAAAGTCTGTAAGGCGACAAAGAAGACATGATCAACACCTCACCCAATTTGAATAATATCAGTAATAGGGGTAGAAGAAGCTGGATGTGCCTGCTGCGGTATTGTGGAAAGACTTGGCAGGATTGTAGCCACTAGACACGAGTGTAGGTAGCGGTGATCACGAGAATGTACGGCAGCAAGAAGACCGGGCTCCTAGCGGCCAGCGTATTCAACGAGAGGGAAAACCACCATCTTCGGCCTATGTTTCTTGCACAGCGTACCTCATCTGCAGCGGCAATTTGAGCAACAATTGACACCACAGTGACACAACATACTTTTACGAAACGGTTACTCCAAGGATAGCTCTGAGCCAGACGCGTGTTCCACTGACACCAAACCACCATCACTTGCGACTTCAGTGGTTTCATGTGAGAACTCATTGGAGGACAGCGTGAAGGTCTGTTGCGTTTCCTGATGAAAACTAGTTCTGTTTCGATGCCAGTGATCGCCGAGTGTTAAGTAGATGGCGGCCACTTGAGGGCCTGGAACCACCTTGTATGCTTGCTAGAAACATTGGACCTAAATCTGGAGTTAGGGCTGGGGTGCAATTTCGTATGACAGCAGGAGCGCTCTCGTGGTTGCACATTTTTACGTCACTCTGGAGATTCCACCTGCTGCGTTGCAGTTCGTGAACAGCATTCCAACGGGTGTTTTCGGACGGGATAAGGTTCGCCCACATACCATTGTCGTAACCCAACATGCTCAACAGAGTGTCGAAACTTTTCCTGCCCTGCTAGATCACCAGATCTGTCACCAGTCGAGCACGTATGGGACAGCATTGGACGACTACTTTAGCGTCATCCACAAACAGCATTAATCATCCGTTTGTGGACCGACCAATCGCAACAGTCATCGAACTCCAAACCTCAAATTGACATGCAGCGCCCTTGTAACACAATGCACACACGTTTGTATGCTTGCATTCAACTTTCTGCGGTTTTACTGCTTTAATGTACCAGCATTCCACATTTGAAATGGCTAACCTCGTGCTTTCTTTAACCTGTGAACTTACACTGTTAATTACTTAAATACGTCACCTAGCCAACTGTACAATTGTATCCCCGAAATTTCAAAACTCTACATTAATTATTTTTTAGGATTCCAACTTTTCTCCATCGGTGTATTTGAGGGTTGTGGCTCAGGAGAGGGTATTGTGACGAGTCTCATCGACGTATCAAAATAAATGACGACGTCCCGTTACCCTTGCCTGAGACCGGCTAATAATACACTACTGACCATTAAAATCGCTACACCACCAAGATGACGTGCTACAGACGCGAAATTTAACCGACAGGAACAAGATACTGTGATATGCAATTGATTAGCTTATCACAACATTCGCACAAGGGTGGCGCCGGTGGCGACACCTACAACATGCTGACATGAGGAAAGTTTCCAACCAATTTCTCATACAGATAAAGCAGCTGACCGGCTTTGCCTGGTGAATTGTTGTTGTGATGCCTCGTGTAAGGAGGAGAAATACATATCATGTTTCCGACTTTGATAAACAGCGGATTGTAGCCTATCGCGATTGCGGTTTATCGTATCGCGACATTGCTGCTCGCGTTGGTCGAGATCCAATGACGGTTAGCAGAATATGGAATCGGTGGGTTCAGGAGGGTAATACGGAACGCTCGTATCACTAGCCTCGCATCACTAGCAGTCGAGATGACAGGCATCTTATCCGTATGGCTGTAACGGATTGTGCAACGACGTCTCGATCCCTGAGTCAACAGATGGGCACTTTAGCAAGACAACAAACATCTGCCCGAACAGTTCGACGGCGTTTGCAGCGGCATGGACTATCAGCTCGGAGACCATGGCTGGGGTTACCCTTGACGCTGCATCACAGACAGGAGCGCCGGCGATGATGTACTCAACGACGAGCCTGGGTGCACGATTGGTAAAACGAGATTTATTCGGATGAATCCAGGTTCTGTTTACAGCATCATGATGGTTGGGTCCGTGTTTGGAGACATCGCGGTGAACGCACATTGGAAGCGTGTATTCGTCATCGCCATACTGGCGTATCACCTCGCGTGATTGTATGGGTTGCCATTGGTTACACGTCTCGGTCACCTCTTGTTCGCATTTATGGCACTTTGAACAGTGTACGTTACATTTCCGATGTGTTACGACCCGTTTCTCTACCCCTCATTTTATCCCTGCGAAACCCTACATTTCAGCAGGATAATGCACGACCGCATGTTGCAGGTCCTGTAAGGGCCTTTCTGGATACAGAAAATGTTCGAATGCTGCCCTTTCCAGCACACTCTCCAGATCTCTCACAACTGAAAACGTCTGGTCAATGGTGGCCAAGCAACTGGCTCGTCACAATACGCCAGTCACTACTCATGATGAACTGTGGTATCGTGTTGAAGCTGCATGGGCAGCTGTACCTGCACACGCCATCCAAGCTCTGTTTGACTCAATGCCCAGGCGTATCAAGGCAGTTATTACGGTCAGAGGTGGTTGGTCTGGGTACTGATTTCTCAGTATCTATGCACCCAAACTGCGCGAAAATGTAATCACATGTCAGTTCTAGTATAATATATTTGTCCAATTTATACCCGCTTGTCATCTGCATTTCTTCTTGGTGTAGCAATTTTAATGGTCAGTAGTGTAATAGTAATAATAATAATAATAATAATAATAAAGGAAGAAAGAAAATCCTGGCTGCGATATGATGCTTAGGTTTATGTTATGCTGCCTCGCAATATCAATTCGTAGAAACTTAGTACAGAATCAACGTTTAATGCAAATTAAGGTCAGTGCAGACTGATGCCAATCTGCACCGCATCTACGAGCAGCGTAATCAATATTGGCGGAGATCGGTCCTGCCACGCTGGTCTGCGGTGAATGGTGCACGTGTCAAGGGGTGAGGCAGGGGGCGGTAAATCCCTGCTGCGCCTCACGGTTCATTATTAAATTCTGAATTATTAAGGCTGCCGTGTGAGTGCGACCTGCACAGCCGCCGCCGCGCGCTCTCCCAAGAAAATTAAACTTGCACCGGCGACCGGCTTTTGCGTAACTCCCTCGTCCCTAACGCCAAATAATTAACAGCCGCCGCCAGAGCATGGGAGATGGCATGGCAGCTTTTACGGCGCTCCGGACGGCCGCAAGTCTGTTGCGGCGAGTGCTATTCAATTTGCCCGAGTGGGCGATTAAAGCCGGCTTCCGCAGCCGTTATGAACACCTAGTGTGTGGGTGAATACAACTCCGATGTGAAGTGGCAACACGTACCTAGTGGGTAGCTGTATACAGGTTACGGTAGGTAATTATTCCACCGTCACATATAACGATAGTTTGCGGAAGTCTGCTTCGCCGAAGAGTGGGGATTTCATCCCTGCAAACGTTTCCCTCCCACAGAGTAGAACAATTTTGTTTCGCGGTGGCTCTACAAGCTCTTTAGAATGTAGTAGTTAACGAGGAAACGCCCTATTCCTGAGGCACATCAATTTTATTTATGTACCAGGCGCCGGGACGGTGGTTTGTCGACACGGTCTGAAATTCCTGTTTGTCGCCAGAAGGTGGTCAATGAACCCCAATAGCAGGGTTGGTTCAAATGGCTCTGAGCACTATGGGACAACTTCTGAGGTCATCAGTCCCCTAGAACTACTTGAACCCTACAAACCTAAGGACATCACACACAGCCATGCCCGAGGCAGTATTCGAAACTGCGACCGTAGCAGTCACGTGGTTCCAGCGCGTAGAACTACTCGACCACACCGGCCGCCCAATAGGAGGGAAGAGCGTCCTTGGGGGACTGAGCATTTTTCACAGAACTGGAAAGGAAACACGTTGTGTACATTTGTTGGCTAGAGCTGACCGAATCACCACTGCTGTATTCATAGAATAGTTGAGGCGCTAAGAGTGGTCTAAAGAACACCGTCCTTGATTTTGAGATTGTAGCATGTATGCATTCTCCCCACGTTTGGTGATCTCATGACGAACAACCTTCACCTGTATCTACAGCCCCACAGTGAGTATATTAATATTCACAAAAAGCTGTCTCACCAATATCTCGGACACTCGTTTCCATGAGGGATCCGAAGCACAATTGTGTTGCTTCGTAGCTGCTGAGTTGGTGTCTGTGGTTGACAATTTAGTGCCTACATCATACACGTAAGAATAATACTTCGTAAAGAATATCGGCGTTTTCCATCTGAACCTCAAACCATGGAATGTGCTTAATGAAAATGATGATAACGAGGACCATGGGCTGTTGGAATAGGTCATGACTGTGTGTGAAATACACCTAGTACCTGTTAATTACTATAAATTTTTGAGAACATTCCACACGGATATGTTTCTAACAGTAATTTCACATTAATTATAAACTTTACAACAGTCTAAAGTCAGTGTTGTCACGATCGTGTACACGGAAATTTTGTGAGTCAACGTTAACAGTAAGTATAATCTTAAATATTGATTAATACTTCATAGAAACAGGGTACATAATTTTTTCATAGGAAATATAGAATTTCATGTTACTGGTCCGTCGTCATCATACAAACTTTTACACTTCACTTTTACCGGTTTCTAATATTGCCATCTTCAGATCATAATATATTTCGATGTAGGTATCAACGTCAAATGAGACATGTAGGTCATAGTAAATGCTAAGCACTTACTATGTACTTACATGCATAATTTGACGCTGATTACAATATTTTATGGTCTGCAGTAGCCGAAACCGGTAACAGTGAAGGGTAATAGTTTATTTGCTCAAGACGAGGCTATTAAATATATTCAGACTTTATGTCTTCAATTGAGAGGTGTAGGATACTGGAATAAAAATGAGTTAGTCCTATGAGACACTTGGTTTCTATATAAATTTGATTCATACGAACATCTAGTTTTCTCTAAACTTGTCTGGGCCTTATGGTTCTCAGTGCCTCAAGTGAACACGCTGCTTTGCATTTCTGTGCGGACATCAAAGGCCGACCCATGTGAGAAAGTCAGCTTGGCTGCAGAATCTTACTTTATGCAGTCGAGTGAGCCAGCTCCGATACCATATTTGGATACAAGTGGGTGACCAATTGGTAAGACACTGGTCCATACCAGGGGCCAAATCTTAATTGTGAAGGTGCGTTTTGCATGCCTCACGGGTAAAGTTCACTTTTTTACGGTTATAAGCGAAATTTTGATTCGTCACATTGGGAAGAGTATATAGTCGCTTCTTCCTCGTGGATATTTTTCAGTGTTGGGCCGCTGAGGGCAGTGAACTAGATTTCGGGGAATTTGTCTTCCGACCATGGACTGGTACTGATCCTTGCACGCTAGCTGATTTCGGGAAAATGTAAGTGTCGCAGTAGCAGTATCACAGTCTATACTCTGAGCTGGATGTAGCTTACTTTTTCACCCACAGAACGTGTGTTGCCTAGATGATTATAATTTCTTTTTAAATCAGTGGCGGCGCTGCGCCACGTCCATCGCGACACAGGCGCCACAGCGAGAACCTGCTGGAGAGCAGGAAGCGAGAGAGGAGACTTGTTTTCTAGAGCGAGTGAGCAACAGGCCATGGGCAGATACCACAAGAGGAAACGGACGCTGGATTTGACTGCACGCCGTGGCTGCCATGGAGGAACAGCGCAAGTAGGTAAGAGTGCACTTGCCGGATACTGGCGGTACGGCGACGCCGGGCCCAGGTTGCTTCACGGCTGGGTGGATGGCCGTTTCCGCAGGAAAACCTACAGACAGCAAGCTTTGGTGTGTTGGTGTGTTATAAGAGTGGCCTGTTCACTGCTCGTTGGGTGTCTGCAAATGTCAGCATTTAGTGTGTGTTGTTGTATGTACTGTGTGTAATTCAGCCTCATCGGCACACATTTTATTACCTGTACTCGCTGGGTAACCTGGGTACGCACCTCTGAATTCCTCATGTATATGTCGTCAGATGATATTCCGTTTATGTTGCTGTAACCAATCCACTCCATATTTGGTGTGTTTTTTTCTTTTAAAATGTTAAGTAGTATTCTCCTCTTTGCATAATTTTTTCAGTATATGAAAAATTACTCACAATTTGTGAGCAATTTAATGAACTATCGTGTGGAACGAATTACTGCTTTACTGTGCATTTAAACTTAACTGATTTGAATTTCGAGCAGTATATCTAGTCCATGTTTGGTATTGGCAAATGTAAGTTGTTTATACACTACTTCTTGGGAATCTAGTCTTTTTTTATTTTTTCCTGAGTCACCTGCCGTAGAGCAGACTCGTTGTTTCATGTTGCATCCGCTCTTATTCTGGAAAATGAAACTACCTTAAATATGATTAAAATTTTACTGTATACAGGTTTGTTCATCGATAGTGAGCGGGCCAAATGTCTCACGAAATAAGCATCAAAGGAAAAAACTACAAATAACGAAACTCGTCTAGCTTCAAGGGGGATACCAGATGGCGCAATGATTGGCCCGCTAGATGGCGCTGCCATAGGTCAAACGGATATCAACTGCGTTTTTTTAGATAGGAACCCCAATTTTTTATTACATATTCGTGTAGTACGTAAAGAAATATGAATGTTTTAGTTGGACCACTTATTTCGCTTTGTGATAGATGGCTCTGTAATTGATGGCGCCAGAATCGGGAATCTCAAAAACGTCGGTTTTGACAATGTTACATCAACATCGATTGCACCGGTATAATATTTCTATGCACCAGGAATTGCATGGCGACGACATTGAATGTCATGTACAGTTCTGCCACTGGGCACAAGAGAAATTACGGGACGATGACAGACTTTTTGCACGCGGTCTATTTAGCGACGAAGCGTCATTCACCAACAGCGGTAACGCAAACCTGCATAATATACACTATTGGGCAACGGAAAATCCACGATGGCTGCAACAAGTGGAACATCAGCGACCTTGGCGGGTTAATGTGTGGTGCATCATTATGGGAGGAAGGATAACTGGCCACCATTTTATCGATGGCAATCTAAATGGTGCAATGTATGCTGATTTTCTCGTAATGTCCTACCGTTGTTACTACAAGTTGTTTCACTGTATGACAGAATGGCGATGTACTCCCAACATAATGGATGTCCGGCACACAACTCGCGTGCGGTTGAAGCGGTATTGAATAGCATGTTACATAACAGTTGGATTGGTCGTCGAGGTACCATACCATGGCCCGCACGTTCACTGGATCTGACGTCCCCGGATTTCCTTCGGGGGGAAAGTTGAAGGGTAGTTGGCATCGTGATTCACCGACAACGTCTGACAATATGCGTCAGCGCATTTTCAATGCATGTGCGAACATTACGGAAGGCGAACTTCTCGCTCTTGACAGGTATGTCATTACACGTATTGCCAAGTGGATTAAAGTTGACTGACACCATTTTGAGCATTTTTTGCATTAATGTGGTATTTGCAGGTAATCACGCTGTAACAGCATGCGTTCTCAGAAATGATAAGTTTACAAAGGAACATGTATCACTTTGGAACAACCGAAATAAATTGTTCAAACGTACCTACGTTCTGTGTTTTAATTTAAAAAACCTACCTGTTACCAGCTGTTCGTCTAAAATTGTGAGCCATATGTTTGTGACTATTACAGCGCCATCTATCACAAAGCGAAAAAAGTGGTCCAACTGAAACATTCATATTTCTTTGCGTACTACGCGAATATGCAATAAAAAATGGGGGTTCCAGATCTCAACCCTTGCGATTTGTGGTCATGGGGCCATCTCAGAAGTATCGTGTATGTAAAGCCCATTCGAGATGTGGAGACAATGGAGCAGCGTATTCATCTGCCACTGTCAGTGTTCGGATGCAGCCTGGTCTGTCTGAACGTGTGAGACAGAACATGCTACGGCGTGTACACGCCTGCGTTGAGGCGCATGGAAACCATTTTCAACACATACTGTAATTGTGGCTGAATGGTACAGCGCGTATCTGACCGCAGTATCTGTAACAATGTATGATTGAATAAATGGAAAATCATGCATTTGCGGACACAAGTTCATTAGATTATTTTTTTCCGTATCCTCTAATCGCTCAACATAGACGGTGGAAAATATTTTTTTATGTTTTCTTTTTCTGTGTTCTCTTTTAATTATTTCCTACTTTATTTCCGTCATACATTGAGAACGTTATCTCGGAATAAGATATGTCAATTCATTTCTTGGTACAGAAACTTTTCTCGTTACATAATGTATTTGTTTCGAATGTCACTGCCATTTCATTAATTCTGCTTGCTTCCTTATTAGTTAACCTGTTATTTGAATTCATTTTCTGTGAACAAAATAACATGAATGTATGGTTTAGTAAATGCTGTAATTCAGTGTCATCAAAAATGTATGAGCGAAATGGAAGAGTGTACGGTGCTACACATCCTGTTCGTGAACGATGAAAAATATCGTTGTCTGAACAGTGCTACATTTTTGATCTCGGTGTGTACCGCGTTGCTCATTTGCTGGAACTGAATTTTGACTCATGAAGTATAAAATTTTGATGTGCAATCTGGTAAGCTGTGTGCAGCCCGCAATGATACCGTTAAGATTGTAGACACCACAGACTGTTTAGTGCGTACCACGGACTGTGAAATCAAACAGAAAATGTATTAACACATTTTCCTGTCGTATACTGATTCAAAGATTTCTAAATGTGAATGTACGCAGTTCTCATCGTCGCATGATTGAAGTGATTACACAGGCAATTATGTGTGACACTTATTGTTCAGTTTAAACAACGGAGCACTGGTTAACAGTACCACTGACCTGATGTACTTTCGTAGTTCGAACGGATATATTGTGAAGAGTGTGGCCCCACGATTGTAAAGCATAAACCTGAAATTTGTGCCTAAACTATTTAACAAAAATGACATCAGACTACGTCATGCGCTAATGGAAAGAACAGAGTTTTATGTTCGTCGTTGCATGCAGATACGCAAATTGGAATAAATATGCGAACATCGAGCGTGCCGGCTACATTCACAACAGGCGCCGAGGATCAAGGAGATTAGCAAGACGACAGCAATGATAGGAAAGGATGCTCAAGGATCATGGGCTGACAATGCGGACGTTGACGACTCGCCGGCAGCATCAGCTAAGTGGAAACTGAGAGATTACCGCGACCAACGTTGTTCGAATCAGTGATGTCATAACTCTGTATCTAGATATAACAAGAACTTTCCTTAATCATTCACTATATACACTCTACTTGTAAATTGTTGTACTGTAATGTAAGAAGAATTGAGAACACTCTTGCTGAAGGTGAAAGACGAAAGTGAAAAGGCCGGTCTTAGGCTGAACATGAAGAAAACGAAAATTATGGCAACTACACCTACCAACTCGTGGGATATAGCAGGAGAAACCACGGAGGTAGTGATCACATTCAGTTATCTCGGTTCCCAGATCTCTGATGATGGCGACTGCAGCCATGATATCTGGAGACGCCTGTTGCTCGGTAGACAGGCGATGTCAAGACTTGACAAGGTTATAAGGTCCAGAGATATAACACTAGCAACCAAGATCCGTATTGTGAAGGCTATGGTCTTTCCAGTTGTGATGTATGGATGTGAGACCTGGACCATTAGAAAGGCTGAACGGCGAAGAATCGACTCCTTCGAATTGTGGTGTTGGAGGAAACTCTTAGAGTTCCATGGACTGCAAAGAGATCCGACTGATCAATATTGGATCAAATAAAACCAGATTTCTCCGTGGAAGGTCTAATGTTAAAACAAAAGCTGACCTACTTTGGACACAGAATGCGAAGGCACGCCTCGCTGGAAAAAACCTTAATGCTGGGGAAGATTGAAGGAACTAGAAGAAGAGGACGTCACAGGATGAGATGGATCGATGGCATCACAGAAGCAATGGGTTCCAACCTGGAAGGTCTACGGGAGAAAGTGCAAGACAGGAAAAAGTGGCGTGATTTGGTTCATGGGGTCACGAAGAGTCGGAACCGACTAAACGAATAGAGAGAGAGAGAGAATGCTTTTCAGCTTGATTTTCAATAACAATCTAAACAGTAGCTTAAACTTAGTTTCATTCATTGAATTACATCTCTTCATAACCATAATAACTTGGTAAATCATCAATTCCGGACACAGTCATTATTGAGAACAGTAGCTGCCTATATTAATGAGATAAAAGTTAAACAATTTTCCTTCTTTGCAAATTCTTTTAATTGCCATTGTTTATTTATGTCGTTTATCAATGTTTACCTGTATCTGCATGAATTACTGTTCAGCCGTTAATCTCGTACTGATTATCGTGCTGTGCCGTTGAAGTTTGCGCTGTGGGTATCCGCCATTTCATTAGTAGGCAGAGGCACGCCACGAGTTGTTCAGTTTGTTCAGGAGAATATTTTATCAGTAGTCACCTGTTTGACTTTAGCTAATGGGTGATCATCCATTATGTTACAGTTTTCGGTCATTACTTGTCTGTGTGATTGTAACGTTCAGCTAAACTGAGAGAAAGTAGAATATTGTTTGTTTCAACTATCTTAAGATATACGGAAAATTAAGGGGAAACGGATCGGGGTGTAGTCAGTCTAAGTAGTTGAACACGGTCGGTTCTAGCACAGTCGATGTTTGAAGAGGTACTGTTTGAGATGATACTGTTACATATGATGATACCATTGATCTGTTTTCTTCACATCTTCCATTATATTTGATACTTCACCCCAATTCCCCCCCCCCCCCCCCCCCCCGAGTGGCCGGCCGCGGTGGTCTAGCGTTTCTAGGCCCTCAAACTGGAACCGCGCGACTGCTACGGTCGCAGGTTCGAATCCTGCCTCGGGCATGGATGTATGTGATGTCCTTAGGTTAGTTAGGTTAAAGTAGTTCTAAGTTTTAGGGGACTTATGATTACAGATGTTAAGTCCCATAGTGCTCAGAGCCATTTCAACCATTTGAACCCCCCCGAGTGTGGTAACTTCTGTTTCTATAATTTCAATCGAGGCTTTAAGGTACGTTGCTCTCAGTCAGTATCTTTATGAATCCTGTTTACTCAGTGAAGAAGGGAAAAAATTGTTATCCTCAATCTTGAGTCATATTTCGAAGTCCATTAATCATCCTACAACTTCCTTCTTCGATGGCGACCCACAAGTAGCTAGAATGTAATCTGATGCCTAGCTAAGTTGTTGTCCAATTAGGAACGGTGTATTCTTTGTGTATAGCTGCCAAACATAAGAATCATTTACGTTTAGAGAAGGTAACGAGTAGGGCGTTCCCTTGTCTACCATAATCAGAAATTTCTATATTAAGCAGTGAGAGAAGTTTTTGATGTGGCCTAGCTCTGAATAATTACTTTATGCTTACCACGATAATTTTTGTTAACAAATTTTGCACTGTTCAGACACAGCTGACATCATCATTCATTTAACGCGATTTTATCGTAACTCAGGTCAAGGACATACCGCTACACTGAAATTTACAAACGTAGGATAAAGAAAACGTTTCATGTCAGCGCTTACCGAAGATCTTACCTGATATCCTGCAGTTAGGACTGCACAGTGAGACACATCTTTGGACGCAAAGAATTTTAGACCATTTTGTCTCTGTTTGTATTTACTTGCACATTAAACCACATCTGCGCTTCATTTGCTACATTAGAGTATTTTTATTAATTTTTTGTCACATTTGCAGTGCTCAGGATTCATTCTATTGTTCACTCGTGCGGAAAAGCTACAAATGAGCGTCTGCTTCACACTTGATGTTATCGCCATGTTGATCAGCATACTATACACATTGATAAATACCGGCTATTGATGAACTCTAAGCCACATAGGGGGCCATCCTATTAAAGGAGCGCAACTTCCTATAAATAAATAAGTTAGCTAAGCTGACAGGGGAACTGGTCAGTTCGACATGTCGAAACTTGCCCTGAATTGTTTTCATACAGTAAGATTACACCGAAAGAAACACAATGTAAAATATTTAGCTGCTAAGACACACTACCGGTAGTTTTTAAAAAAATGAAATCTACCAAATTCGTAGCTAGCTAGATGACTGGAGAAGTATACCACACTGCCATAACTGTAGCAGACAGCGCATGCACAACACAGCGAGGACATCGGTAGACAACAGGGCTCAACGCGATCATAATCTGTAAACCGAATTTCGGTTTCCTTTGACAGTTTCTATGGCACAATTGTTCATAGGTACTATTCGCTTGAATCTGCTATTCAATTAATATCCAAAATAATTAGCAGTTATCTCTGTGGTAGCGAAAAATTTAACAATACAGATGAAACTGAATTTAGCGTATTTTTGTTATGTAGCTATACGCGTGCTAATGGAGTCTATCTTCGTACAGGTTATGGAGTTTCACAGCAATAAGGAATGTAGTGGTTCTTAAACCTTGCAAAGATGAAATATGAAGAACGTGGCAAGCACTCGTAGTCACCTCCTCCTCCTGAAGTCCTACACATCTATTATTTTCCCGCTACATTCTTGAGAATTCATTTGAACTATGAAGAGGTTTTCAGTGTGCTCTTTCCTCCTACTCGCTCATTCTTCTCCATTTACCAGTGTGAGTCCCAACGCACTCTTAATGTTACCACCCTCGCTTTTAATTTCACCATAGCTTGTTTTGGCCTTAAGTGTACGCTGAGTCAATCATTCTTACAATTACATGTTATTCTATGTCATTTATTTTTGATGGAACCATTTGCCTCAACTTCCCTACACTACCTATTTAATTCATTTTTAAGCGACTTATATTTCTGTATTCCCATATGTCATTGAAACTTTTTGCACTTCCTTCGTATGTCGAGCAACCGAAATATATCTTCTGTTTTTTTCGTAGTTACCTTCCTTTTACCGATGGTTTTCTTTTCATCTTCTGTCATGGTCCTTTTTAGGGGTGTCTATTTCTCTTCGAATGAACTGAGATACTCATTATAGCAGTATCCACAGCCTCAGAAAACTATAATCATGTCTCATCATTCCTTAGTTCTCCTGTTTTCAACTTCTTTGCACAGTGATTATTCCTTGCGTCTCAAACTTTAGCATACTTTTCATCGTTACTAAATTGTGATTTGAGTTTATATCTGATGCAGGGTACGCCTCACTATTTAGTTTTGAAGTCCAAACCTCTGCCTGATCGTAGTATAATCTAAATGAATTTTTCCCGCATCTTCCAGCCTCTTCCAAGCATACCTCCTCCCCTTGCGATTCTTGAACAAAGTATTCGCTATTACTAACCTAAATATATTGCAGAACTGAATCCTCTCTGTCATTCCTACCCCGAAGACCATATTCTCCCGTAACGATTTCTTCTATCATTTCCCATACAGCCGCATTCCGATATCCCATTAGTATTAGATTTTCATCTCCCTTTACGTACTGAACTACCTGTTCAATATCCTAACATACTTTTCTGTCTGTTCATCTTGGGCTTGCGACGTCGGCATGTGTACCCGAACTAACGTTGTCGCTATCACTGAACTGTTCACTGCAGCTTACTCTCTGTCCTACCTTCTTATTCATAACAAATCCTACACCGGTTTTATCGTTTCCTGCTGATGGTGATATTACCCTATACTCGTCTGACCAGAAATAACTGTCTTCATCGCATTTCACGTCACATTTCGAGCCCGGAAATGTAGAACGTTTAATTTCGTTGGTTATTTAGTCTTCATTTCCACTGTTAACTCCCCGTTGGAAGTCCGTATGGGGAATAGTCCGAAATATTTTGCCAAATACACATCTTTATGATTTTTTAATTACTAGCGTAATGTCCTGTGAATATATTTCATGTGTCTTTAATGTAGTGGTTTCAATTGCGTTTTACATCATCGTACCGTTGGTCATAGCTGATTCGTCCGCCTTTTACGGGCACTTCCCCACCTCAAGACAAGAGAGTATCCTGAAACTCCGTCCGCTACTCCGCTGTCTTTAATAGGTCCTCTAAGAGAACAACGGGGACTTCTTATACCGGAAGCCTTCGGCCGCCTCTACTGACGATTTTTGTTCAGGATATAACACTTAGTCCAAGGAGCTTAATATTTTTCTTATTTTCAACTTTTACGTATGTAATACAGAAGTTGAAATTAAAAATAAATAAATTTTCCGCATAACGACTCGAGTTCTTGACCGAATTGCATTTCTGTGCTATTTCCGCTGAACCAACCGCTTACCCAGGAGCTACGACAATGTAAACGGCTCATGCCCTATCCGGCTTGTGCGAAAAATGCAATTCTTCTAAACGTCTGGCCATCGGAAGCTCTGAAAGTTTCGCACGAGCTGTGGATCATTTTTCGCAGTCAATTTATATTTCAGTGTAAAGATGTGGTAGACTCGACCATTTGATGGTGCAATGCAGGTCCGCATCTCCTACATGCTAGGATGTTATTACTAGAATCAATTTTGTATTTTCATTAAGGCCCCGTCACATATCAGGCTCAGATTTGAGATTGCTTCGTTAATTTTGGTTTCATATCTTACCTAATATGAATATGTGATGCGATTTGCAACTAGGAAGAACAAAGTAACAGTCATTTTCTAGTACAAACAACATTAGATATTACGTCATGTGATGTTAATTAATAGATTGTCATGAACCATCATATTTACAACAAATCCTTCTGATTGAACTTTGTTAGAGAGAAGTTTTTTTTTTACACATATATGCACAAACAAGCAATATTATTACTGTAATTATGAAATCTCGGTGTCAGACTACATTACTTATTGATGTGTGATCATTATTTTAAGGAAAAGTAGTGTTATGTACAATTTCACTTGCGCTTTGAGAAAAAAGACCATCAATTATTTTAAATGGGATATTGTCATAATAGAAGATTGCTGTTTACAGGTCCAAACAACATACACATTACAGATTTTGTGTTAATTAACACTAAAATTTGATTAATTAGTTCGTTTAAGTCTACGCTCCCGTATCACGTCTGCATTGTGCTAAAGGATAACACAGTGATTATTGAAACTTTTTATGTATAACTGAGATTTCATGTATTTTGTTTGTTTGATGTTACTTACGCATTATATCAATTTACAAACTTGGTGTGCCATATTTATCGTAACATAATGATGTTCTTGTAAACCAAGAATTCAATATGGCCCTTTTGCAGTTCCTGTTGCGTGATGGACGACTACTACAAGTCCTGCTGTGATTCTAATGGCTGTTTCACTTACTTAATTTCTGGGATGCCAACAGATTTCACAAAGTGATATTCCAGTTTTGTGAGCTTTTTATTCCTTTTTAAAAGAACAATAAGGGAGTGATGTGAGATGACTGCGGTATATCACATTTTCATATAGTTTCATTTCCTGTCTGTATTTCGTGGTAATTTTAGTACGACAACTAGTCATATTTGCTAGGGAAATAGTGTACTGTATGCCTTGCTGGGATGGTGCAGCACCAGGGTGGTCTCATATTCCTTTGGTTGCCAGAAGGCTGTTAGTGAAACTCGACAGGAGGGATGACAAGCCCCAGGGAGCTGAGCTGTTTTCACAGAATTGGATCTGAGTCCCTACCTGTACTTTTGTTTGTGAGCGCCCGCCTCTTATACCCGCGAGGGTCAATGACCACTAAATTGCGACCGGTATCCATAGAGAACAACTGAACGTGATATTTATCCTTCTCTGTACGGACATGAGACGATAGACCATCCTGTTGCCACCCACCCAGTGGGAGAAAGCCATTGCTTTCACTTCAAAATTTTGGTATATCCAGTCAAATGAATCGACATTCAGTGGACCGCACTTGGCGTGAAGAGACTGAGTATTCTGGGGAACACTGCATGATACAAGCACCACCCACCTGCTTGTTAAGGTGTGTGTTGCACTCCTAGAGTTGGACGTTTCTGCTGCACTCTAGTGTTTTTACGTGAAGTGAGAGAAACTGTCGTTCGTCACATTAGCCATGGCACTGAGTCGTTCCCTTCATGTGGACCTCTTTGACAGTTCAAAAATGATTCAAATGGCTCTGAGCTCTATGGGACTTGACTGCTGAGGTCATCATTTCCCTAGAAACCCGCCAGCGTTCTGCTTCCTGGACGAGGGTAGGCGCGCCGGCCCCAGATTGAATCCGCGCGGCGGATTAATGACGACGGCCTGTGTGCCGGCCAGCCTGGATGTGGTTTTTAGGCGGTTTCCCACATCTTACTAGGTGAATACCGGGCTGGTCCCTACGTCTCGCCTCAGTTACACAAATCGCAGACATTTGCAACACATTCACACTATTTCATTATTTACACTGGCCGCAGACAGCTGGTGTACACTAATTCCGTCTCAGGGCGTATGGGGTGGCGGCAGGAAGGGATATATCCACCCCTTTACTTCAGCATGCCAAACCCGTATTTAACCTTGCTGGCCCTGCGCACAATGAGGGATAAAGGCAATAGCAAAAGAAGAAGAAGAAAGAAGAAGTCATCAGTCCCCTAGAACTTAGATCTACTTAAACCTAACTAACCTAAGGACATCACACACAGCCATGCCCGTGGCAGAATTCGAACCTGTGATCGTAGCGGTCGCGCGGTTCCAGACTCTAGTGCCTAGAACCGCTCGGCCACTCTGACCGACTTCCTTGACGGTTATCCAGTTCAGGGATGTGAACTAAATTTTGTCGAATTTTTCTTCTGCTGACAGTCTGGTGCTGTTCGGTGTACGCAATCTGACTTCGGGGAAAGATAAATGACGCAATCCACATCATGTACCACTGGCAAGTTACGTGTTCGTCCACGGAGCTTCGAAATCTCTTAGTAGTTCTAGAACTTTCTCTCCGTTAGGTGACCCACAAATAACAAATACAGTATAGCCTGCTACGTACATAAGCTGTTATTATTGTGACGGTGCATTCGTTGTGTACAGAGGTCAAACATTGCAGTCAGTTATTTTATGTTTAGAGAAGGTGACAGGGACTGCATTCGCTAGCCTGCTATGATAATAAATTTGTTTATTAAACAGTAAGGGATATTTTCGCTGATGCCAACCTCCGAATCTTCATTTTGTGGATTTCATGATAATTTTGGTTAACGATCTTCCACTATTCAGATATAACCTACAGGAACATCTTTATAGCAATGTTTTATCATAACATTGGTCAGGGGCATCCTCCAGCCTTGATTCAGATTTATAAACATAGTACAGAAAATGGCTCAGTGGATGTCTGTATAAGAGTAATTCATTATTTGATTATCACGCAGTATTCTTACATGTTAAAAACCTGTTGAAAGTTGTTTTTTTTGTTGAGGGAGTTAATTTCGTATTATGTAATACATTGTTAAAATGCAGTGACTCTACGCTAATTAGTGCTATGTTCAGTCAGTTTTACACGTGGGGATAAGCTACATTCCATTCAAGAAGTGAGTTACAAATTTGCTGAAATTCACTGAAGGTACCTAGTAAAAAAGACTACACACATCTGCTGCTATAAATAAAATTCAGGGGGTGCATGTGAAATTGTCTTTTCTTTGTAACTATTGTCATCTCAAGAAAGCTGTCCTTTAGCTTGATTTGCTCCTCAGTATTATATGTACTCACTTCAATGCATTTTTTCCCAAAAACTTAAATTTTATATTATCTCTGGTACGTTTTATACGGTATTTTATTTAACAGACATCTGTGAAAAATAAAGGTTGAAAATCTGAGTTAGAGTATAGTTTCGTACCCATACTCCGAAGAAAAGCTTGCTTTCCTCTCCTCATCTAACTTTCTCGCTTCAAATTCATTAAAATTGGTAAACAGAAATAATTACGAATAACCAGTTTTCTAACACAGATCATTCTAATACCTGACTGAACGGATTTTGCTTGCGATTACCTTTCATTTTTTATTTTTTCCCCTCGTCGATTCTTTTCTCTCCGTTCCGTTTCGCTTATTTTCTTTTACATGAATCCTACAATTTTACGCGCCTCAGCAGCAAATGCTCATTATCATCCGTTGGATTAATAATGTGCTTTCCGGTGTACTGTGGCGTTGTTTATTGATAAAACACTTTTCAGAGTTGAGACGGAAAGAAAAGAAAAGCTATGAATAACTTATGTTGGCCCTCTCTCCGGAAAGATGGTGTAGCATTCTTTTGTAACCAAAACTGTCCTACAGCCCATTATCTCCCCTTTCAGACCTCACAAGGTCAGATGATGTTTCCAAATCCCCATAATGCTCAAAATATTGTTTCCACTATCGGAATTACGCAAGATATTCCATTATAACTGGAGCGTTCGAAGAACAAACCTTTATCAAGAGAACGTTCACGTAATGTTTATAATGTTTGGATCTTGCTTTGAGTTCTTTGGAGTCATCTGGCAATACAGTAACAGAATAGTAGAACAAAGTGTAACTAATGTCAGCTGCAGTAGTACGTTTGCACACCGTTTTAGTTTTGTCGTTTTCTTACGTACTTAAGTGAAAAACTCAACAGTAACTTTGTTGAATAATTTTAGTAAGCCTTGCTGGATTATGCGTGCCTTAGAGTCAGGCGAGGCTGCTCTGTAGCGTAGTGCTACTTTTCTACGCGTGGACTGGAATACTTGGAGTAGGTAGTTTGTATAGAATACCTAGTTTATTAGACGTCTACCATGCCCATATACAGACGTGAGCAGTAGACAGTTATATATTACACCTGTTGAACAGTTATTTTTTTATACGATTTCCTTGTTTCATAAATAATAGATTAACATTACGTGATGTTGTAGCGCAGTTTCATACTTTGAAATAGATATGGTTATTAGCTTCCTTAAATGTAAGCGATAATCGAGAACAGCGTAGCAACAGTACTTATAAGGGAGCGTCGAATATGTAACTCACAGATTTTCATCAAATTTTGGAAGGGTGTTCTATATTGAAAATAAAGGGACATGTGTTTCGCCTTTTTGCTAGACGCTCCCTTGCTTTAAAACAATCGATGTCAAAAGACATGACGGAAAATCTTGTTTTCAATGCGAGATATCGAAAGATCATCCAAAAACAAACATTTTTATTCATATAATCCACAATCAAAGTTAATAATCTCTGAGTTATTCAGTTTTTGTGTGGTTCCATGCTGTAGCTCTGGTACTCGTCTTTCTACACGTCTAGCACAAGAAGATCGCCAGTCGAGTGGTCAAGACATTAAACCACCAACCCGCTCGTCCGTGTTCGATTCTTAGTAGTCGTTGTTCTTTAATTCAAGAGTTTTTTCGGTGTATGTGATAATATTCTGACAGTCAGACTACTTCCCTTTACCTTTTTTGATTAATAATGAATAAAGTATTGATAATGTACTGACATTTATATTCATTGTGACACGTGATTCGCAACGATAGGACTTTTATAGATCGTGGTCCTCAACCGACCTTATACTAACGAAATGAACCTCTCTTTGCAAACCGTGCGATTTTTACTTTTTCCGAGAGGTGAAGAATTTCAATGGAGGACTTCAAAAACATGCAACATCACATCAAAGCAGGGAAATACGGCATAGGGTGGATGATATCAAAATTCATGCATTGGTGCATAAGTAGAAGCCCGGGCCTGTCTTCCATGATACTCTTTCATAAGGTTGGAATGCATGCAAACACAAACAAGAGAGATCTGTTTCCAGCATCGTGAATGAGAAATGTTTTGCACGACCAAGTTACTGGAAAAATGTCATTATGGCGATATTTCGTTCGTCTGTTGCGCATGATGCAAGAAATATTTTTGTTTTTGCTGTTTCTACAAGTTTCACCCCAATGATTGAGGGAAAGATGAAGAATACACGATCAGTTAGGATTATGCGGTAATACACTTTGGGTGTATTTTTAATAGTATCTTCCTTAATGAAAATAACTGTCGATACATTATACACGTATTTATTTGATTATTTAATCACACCTCCCGATGTTCAGCTTCAAAAAGAGGCCAAGAAAATTATTGTGGCATACACAATACACGGATTATGGCATACACGGAAAAAAATATGGAATGAAAATAGCGACAACCGACAATCTTACACGGACTAGCGGTTTGGTAATATAATGTCTTGACCACATGATCAGTCACCTCGATCTGGTAGAGGTGTAGAATGACGGGTATCCAAGCACAGTATCCAATCACAAAAACATTAATAACTCGAACATTATGAATTTTGGATCCCATATTATGTTAATGAAAATATTTGCTTTTAGACGATCTTTCGATGTATAACATTCAAAATAGTATTTTCCGTCCTAATCTTTGATCTAGATTTTTTCAGATTCTGGGGAGTATACAGGAAGAAACCTAAACACGTATCCATTTTATAGAACATCCTTGCAGAACCTGATCAAAATCGGTTAACCTCGCCTTGGCCCTATGTTTATAGGCAAGTCTTGGATTAATAGTGTACTTTTTATTGTGCAGCTAAACACAGGCAACGATAGCCGAGGACTGAGTCTGCTGGAAACAGAAACAACTGAATTTAACTGAGCTTATTTGACAGGCTTCAGGAGTATATTTGAGTCAGCAAAGGACTTCTCGTCTTTTGTCACTAGAGGCGAATTCTTAGACCGATCAAGGGAAGCCCTGAGGGCTCGTCATTTAAAGCACCTAAACGGACGGTGATCGAGAACTTCGGAAGATTATGACTGTCAGACGTATTACATACTAAATCGGTGATTGCAACTCATAGAGACACAGCAAAAGATACAGTTTCATGAATTCAGTTAAATTGTATCCCCGATGATTCTCTTGTTGGTATAAAAATCACTGTCATCGGTTTGTTTCAGGTAAAAGGAACTGGTAATCCTTGTAGCTCAACAGATGCAGACATTAAAGTTAACTGGATTTGTTTAGTTGAGAGATATTTCTTTACTCGTCTGTAAAACATTGAGCAAGTCTCAGTGCACTCCTCAGCCACAGTTAGATGCTGTTTGTAAGCAACTGGAAACGATTCTGATTGCTATCGAGGAACTGGAGGCAGTTTTGGTGGCTTTACCTACCCCAAAATCTAATGCGTATCCAGTCTCGTTGATTTCCCATGCCAAGCTGAATCAGTGCATGACTGCCATTTCTGACACGATCATAGAATTCCGAATAAGCGTGTTATCATCGTTGATTCATTTCAAGTCATCCAAAACTTGATGACACTCTGTAATACGACATCACCTACGTCTTCCAAATCGACTCCTTTTTCCTCTTCTGCCGCGAAAGCAAATGTTCGTCCCTCTCATAGAGACCGGAATGTACCCTCCCCTACTTTCTTCTGTCTCCTCAACGTTTAACATTAATCCACTTGATATTCCTAATGCAGAAGAGTTTGCTTTTAATTTAACCAAAAGTTCTTTTGTCATTTATATACTCTCAGTTTGACCTTGTGACAAAGATATGCTTTTGGATTGCTTCTTATCCTTGTTTTAGCCCTCACGCTCTAGCTTCCCCATGCTTCGTATAAGTTTAATTTTTTAAGTAATTTACACAGCTGTATTACTTTCTCTTCGAGAACATTTTTTTCTTGTTTATTTCTTTCGTCGATCCATAGATACATTACATATTTTACCTTTGGTTTTGCGGACTTTCCTTCCCCATATCTGTATCTGCCCGTCCAGTTTCTGTAATAACCCTTTTTAGGGATCTCCAGTCCTCCTGAACTGAATTCCCTACTATGATATTCATTATCACAGTTTCCACACCCTCAGAGAATTTCTAATAGAAATCATTCCTCAATTCTTTAGTATACCATTTCTTTGCCCTTTTACTCTTCGTGATGATTGTCTGAAACACCACCCTACACTATGACTAAATAGTATTGTGTATCGAACCCGGGGATCTAGAAACGATTGGGAGCCTTCGTCCCGCCGTAGCCCTCAGTGGTTCACAATCCCACAACAGGCCGTAGCAGTCCACCCATCCCACCGCCGCTCCACACCGAACCTTGAGTGCAACCCCAAATGTTTGTGTGGCAGAGCAATTATGGTGTACGCATACGTAGATATAGTTTTTGGGTTGCAATCACCGACATAGTGTAACTGAGGCGGAATAAGGGGAACCAGCCAGCATTTGCCGAGACAGATAGAAAACTGCCTTAAAAACCATCCACAGGCAAGCCAGCACACTGAACCTCGACACTAATCTGTCGGGCGGATTCATGCCGGGGACCGGAACGCCTTCCTGCTCGGGAAGCAACGTGTTAGACCACACGGCTAGCCGGGCGGGCTTATGACTAAATAGTACTCTGAATTTGTATCTGCCCTGCGTACTTGTTTTTATTCAGTGTCTTATGTCCGCATCTCTGTCTCCTAGCGTGGTAGAAGAACACTCGTCCTGTTGTGATTTTGGAACAAAACATTTTCACGAACTGTTTGATATTTATCACAGAACTCGAGGATTTTTCCCACTGTGTCTCTCCTGCTACCGAGTCCACATATTCCAATAAATGTTTCTACTCATTCCCCTTTTGTGACATTCTAGTACTGCAGGGTTATTAGACTTCCATCTCTCTTTACGTACCGAGTTCACAACCCACTCGTGTGTGCTCTACATCTATTAATATTCTGTTTCGAATGTCTGCGTGTATTCTTGTGGTTGATGTTGCTTCAGTCTAATTTTTGATCAGAATAATTGTATCACATAAAAATTCACTGTAACCAGACATTTGTTTTATGTTCATATTCAAAGGGAATAATATTCACCTTATAACTTTTTTGCCGCTGTTGATATTGCCCTATAGGAAGTCTTTCATATTTTGATTCCCTGATCTACTTCTTATATTGTACTATTCTTTTTCTGAACTTCAGTATCATATTTAGACGTATTTATATGTTCCGACTATAGGAAATAATCCTTTTCTCCTTAGGATGCTCCCTTCTTGCTAGTATACAGGTTAGCGAGTGTGGGACCCTTATCTGAGTTTGACATTTATTCCACTTACAGGTGTCAAACTCCTTCTTTTTCTTTTCCTATGGGCCTCTGTTGGCCAACTCTTGGTTTTTAGATCCCAACGGTATTAGGTTTCAGGGTCCGAGGGAAGATCTTCAAAGCTGCTGTCTTGTAGACGAGGGTGTTGGATCACCCAAGCCTGACAAGAAAACCATAAGAAAAAATCAGCTCAGCATGCTGCCTTGCAGCGTCAATGATTCGGGAGCACCAAAGACTAGGACATGCCAAAATTCCAAAACGAAGGCTGGTGGAACAGGATGTTCTTCTAATTTTGCAACGAAAGCAGCCAGCCTAGGGGATGCAAAATCTCGAAAACAAACCCACCGAAAGACAGGCCAGCGAACTTCCGGAGGTGTAATGTCACTGCTCAGGGTACCAGTACTGTGACGGACTACAATTATGATAACCAACGTTAGAAACAGGTCTGACACATGTAAAAATTCAAGTATTATGAGAGTTGAAACACCGAGCATAAAATATTTTAACAAGAATGAGCAAGAGCTTATAGTAGATTTGAAACAATATGAAATTTGAGTACATAATATCCAAGAAACAAAAAATAATGGCAAAGTGCAGAAGCAGTATGACCAGGACCGATTCATTTAAAGTAGAGCTGAGGGAGAGACAAGAGCTAAAGCAAAAGTAAGGATTCTTATCCACAAGAAATACATGGATCTCGTAACGCCTGTTTTTGACCCATTTTGTATCTGTATCGATATTTCTGTGAAAATTTGTGGTATTGCCTCTGTATAATGTTGTATCTGTCATGGTAATTCTTTGATCAAGTATACATGATTCAGTTATGTGAATCTTTGAACGAATTTTTTTAAATTATGCTTGTGAATTTAAATAACTACTAAAATGATTCTTATGTAATATACTATAAATGACTTGGTCCATGAACGTAGGGTTCAATGTAATAGACGTAGGGAAGCCCCGAAGCTACGAAAGTGGCGGTGTGGAAAAGGTGTGGTTGGCGCGCAAGTGGCAACTTGTCCTTTGCGACGAGTAAGGAGTCGGGGCTGAGCAGTGCTGTGGTTAATGCCTCGCTAGCAGCAGCGGATCATAGTGGCTGATATTCCTGGAGTTTTGAGGCAAGAAGAGCTTAAGGGCAGTATTTATGGGCCTCGGATGCTGAATTTGGTGATACCATAATAGTGGCATGGTTTTTGGCACTACAAAAATATAATTTCGGCGCCAAGAAGATCGGTAATGGGGCGTGGCCAACAGAATGCCATGACTGGATGGCCGCTAGGTTAATAGACATTGCAAACTGCACCACCAATGCCACGAGCCATCCACTAAGATGTTTTGTACTTGTCACTCTGTAAATGAACCAGGTATTGGTGAAATCTGCTTGATTTTAGTAATAAGCGTGGTGTTACTAAAAACTCTGTCTTACACCTGTGATTATCTCAAATCTAAAACCTGGACAGGATTCCTATCATTGTGTCTTTAGTTCCGGGTGCCCTAATTTCTTATAAGAAAGTTTCTGAGCTTGGATTTAACGTTGTGTCGTCTTATGTAAAGCTAATTATAATTTTGAGTAGGTCAAAAGACTGCCTATGAAAGCACATTTGTTATTTAAAGAGTTATAGTTCGTGGTGCTTTATTTAACTAATAATTAATGATAAGAATACTTACCTTTTCTCTTACATACTGATGTAGTTTACATAATCAGCACGGTTCTTGAAAGCATGAAAGCTTAAGGTTACTCATGGACCAGCCTAATTATTTAATGAAGCAATCTAAAGGCTCCTTTAGGGTCAACGTAGTTAGATTTTCATTCTGTTTAATTGCATCAACCCGAGTTTCAGAAACAATTGTTTACCGTGTTATGTATTCTAATGGAAGCTGATTAATGACAGGCCTAGAGACACTGAATTAGGCAACGAAGTTATAGATTATGATCAGCAGTAGACCCCCTGATTTAAATGCAAAATCATTTCAAGAATTTCGCTATTCAGTATTGCTGCTAGTTTCATGTGTGTCGGTATTTAGTTTTACAAATTGTTGCTGCAAGTTCATTTAAGGTAGGTATTGCTGAGAGTCATATGTTGCAGTTTACTATCTCATTGGCCATTTGCTTATCGGACTTACTAGCTAGTAGCACATTTATCTGGATGGTTAGGTTACTGTGTGGTAGTGTGAACTAAGATAATGAAAGAGTTCAGTGCGTGTGTCAAACAAGGTCGGGTTAGCCTTACCACTGCCTTGTGTTTTATCACTTTGCTTGATACAAGAATACCTAATTAGGCTGGCGACCTGTTTTAATATGCAATCTTACGACTTGCTTTTGTGCTGGGAGAACGTCTCTTCCTGACCCACCGTTTGCTATTGCTTATACTCTGCTGGAGTATTTGGGAAACGAATCCCAGTTTGATTGCTGTGTTTCCATTAGCTTATCTCACTGTCACATCTCAATAATTCTTCGCAGAGGTATAATTTTAGCATCGATGGCCGTTCACTGTTGTCGGTGGTACCTTTACTATCTTACTGAGGAGTGCTAATATATCTCCGAGAGAGGAGTTTTACTAAAACTGAAACTGAGTCATCAAAAATTGAACGTTATCCCTCCATACACCCCAGAGGATTATGAACTTAGAACAGAAATAGAAACCTTCTACAAGCTGTTACAAGACATTATCAAGCTGATACATTCAAACGAACTTACAATCGAAACGGGGGATTTTAATGGTTGTATAGGAAACAGTACCAGCCTTCGAGTTAATCAACGATTTACCATGTGACAACGGTGAGGTTATAATCAACTCATGTTCAAGCTACGAACTAAGAGTAAATAATGCTACTTTGAGCACGAAGAGCAGTACAATTACACTTTAGAGAACACAAATCTGTAGTAGATTACACCATTACAAACAGAACATGTGGCTTTAGTCAGTACTAGATACCAGACTGCTTATAGAAAATAACAAGACTGCACGAGAACCAACATCAAAATAACAACATTTTAATACAGAGTCATTATGGAATGAAGCTACAGAACTTTCATAACAGAAACTATTAGCAGCAAAAATGAAGGAAAACCCCATTAATGTAGAGGATAACGTAGATCAGAGTTGGGAGGAAATCAAAGAAATCACTGGAGCAGCATCTAAAGAAGCGCTATGTGCACAAATGAGAATACAATAGAGGAATAGAGGGAAGTAAGCAGAACACCACAGTTTCACAGAGGTTAAAGAGATGTGTGATAAAAAGAGATGTGCTTATTTAAAATATAAAACACTCAAAACATGAGAGACTTATGAAGACTAAAACTCGCAATGAGACAAAATCTCTAGTGAATTATTTTAAACAGGAACATTGGGAAGACTTTACCAAAAATTTAGAACTTGTCTTCTATGGGTTGCACAAACGCATTTGGAGAATAATAAGACAGCAGAGAAAAGAATTAAACTAAATTTGGAAATCAAACGACATAAATGAGTGATCATGGGTTAAATATTCAATAGTGTTGTATAAAGAAAGGCAAAAAATCATCAGAAAGCGAAGAGACATCGAAGATCAGTACACAAGTAAATGGTGAAGTAAGTGTTTCACACGCAGAGATTGAATAAGCTGTAAGTCTGTAAAAAATGGGAAGTCTCTAGGGATTGACAGAATTCCGAAAGAATGACTGAAGTGTGGAGAATGTCCACTAACTGAAGAATTAACCAAGTTCATTAACATTATTACAACTGGTAACAAAATTTCAAATGGATGTAGAACTACTACAACAATTAATACGTAGAAGAGAGAAGATATGAAAGACCCATCCAAATGCAGAGGGATATATCTACTTCGTTTAGACGCAACAAAAATAATTAGAAATAAAATGAAAATCATTAAAGGCCTTGTATAGGAGCAATATGGTTTTAAATGGTTCAAATGTCTCTGAGCAAAATGTGACTTAACATCTGAGGTCATCAGTCCCCTAGAACTTAGTAGGTAATCCTAACCAACCTAAGAATATCACACACATCCGTTCACGAGGCAGGATTCGAACCAGCGACCGTAGCGGCCGCGCGATTCCAGACTGAAGCGCCTAGAACCGCTCGGCCACTCAGGCCGACTTATGGTTTTAGATCCAGTAAGTCATGTACAGATGCGGTTTTCATTTTTAGACAGGTCTTAGAGAATTCCAATGTATACAAAAGACCAGCTTACCTTCGTTTCGATAAGCTCCGAAATCGGAGGATTCCTTCCAGCTTAGTAAAAACAAAGTTGAGGACATGTATTACAACAAATACAACCAGGCGAAAATTGGTTAAAGATTGACTAGCTGCATAGTAGCTAATAATAGTATTAGGCACGGTGACTCTTTGAGCCCACTACTTTTTAATAGAGTCATGGAGGATGTAATAAAGAAGGAATTGGTATTTAAGGGTTATATGGGGGGGGGGGGAGAGGAAATAAAAATAATATTTACTCTGACGATGCAGTTCTGCTGGTAAACAGTGAAGATAATGTGTTGGAACTTTTAAATACATTTAACACTGCAGCCATTAACTAAATATGGTCATACCCACTCAAAAGTTCAAATGTGACACATCTGTGAAACCAATTAGACGCAAACAGGAAATTGCTCAAAAGGTAATGACATTTAAATATCTTGGTTTTGATCTGTCCAGTAGGGGAAATGTCTAAAGGGAAGCTAGAGGACAAGAAGCAAACGCAAACAAAGTGGCAGAATGTTTAAATAATACTGTTTGGAAAAAGCTTACAGGAAAAGATGCAAAGGCAAGAACTTACAAACCAGGAGTGGGACCAGTTGTGATAGACACAGTAGAGACAAGACCTGAAACATTAAAAATCTAGAAGAACTTAGGAATCCACAGCAATAGAAATTCTACGACGGATTACAGGAAATATAGTGAGAGACATATAGCGTAAGAAGGGATGTAAAGCGGACTCCGCTAACGAGTTTGTACAAAAGAGAAAGCCTAAATGGAACGAATATACCGGTAGTATGGGTGAACAGAAGATTTTGAAAATCATATGAAATAAATCACCAGCTGATAAAAGAAATACTGTCCGTCCAGGGAAAACAGTGACAGCCACAAGGCAGACGGAGTGCTAGTGAAGGAAATTGGTTTTTAGGCTAACAAGAAAAGAAGAAGAATACATTTTAACCTTATGACATCGATTCCTTGCAGATATCCGAAAGGGGGGCTAATAAGGTCTGTCTGTCTATGCAGAAATCATCATTATATTTTTTCAGTTTCAGACTATATTCCTTGTTGATTCGCATTTTGTTTATATAACTACGTGGTTTCCATTGCCTTCTATACCCTCATACTTTTGATATTGTTGATTATTTCTTCTGTAGGAGCAGTTCGCATCTTAGTTTACGCCAATTCCCTGAATCTTTACGCAATTCTTCGGCCTGGTTGAGAAAGCAGTATGTCTCCTTATAGTGGAATAGTGCGGTTGCCACTTCCGATAATTTTTATTCAAATTATTAGCCTATACCGATACTGAGACCACGATCCAGGATTCGTTGATCAACAGTGAATGATGATACCTCTAGACGAATATTAGGCTTCATTCTACAGGCAGGGTTCTTACTGTCAGAAACAACACTACATACTGAAACGTAAAACGTCTTTCCTATGCTAACAAAAAACGAGAGGAAAATAGCAATGATATGCTGTGAACACGCAGCTAAGCATACAAGACACGCACATGAATGATACCTTTTGATTGAACATAATATTTCTTGCCATTCTCATACAGATAACCGTCGCAATATCATTCATCTGTACCAGTAAACATCTACGAAATTTCTCAAAGACAACAAAGTACTCAATTGTTTAACTTCGTTGGTTGTAAGAATAATATTTTACTCTCTCCATCTACATTTACGTAACTGGCGCCAGATTCCGTTGTATTTTTGGAAGAGCACATATATTTCCTTTTTTTCTCATAGTCCGATCTTCCACTAACCGTACAGACCGCCCCAAAATTAATTCTTCATGCATGCTGTATGGAGGAAACATCGTAGAGCCTGTTGAACCTGTTATCACTTAGTGCTTTGCAGAACGCAGCCTTAAATTCCGTGGATTATGAGAGAAACAGTGAAGGACTCATAAATGGTAAGGGTAAGTCGTAAGATTACGTCTGGTAACGAATGCAGTCTGTTTCATTTTCCGCGTCCCCTGACCGCAGCGTTATTTGCATTCTAATCTCGGCAGAAGAATTTCATTTCGCTGCAAGGCACGTTTACCGTTTCACTCCTCAGAAATACTCTGAATTCACTACATGCCTGTCCTTAAGCCTTGACTGCACTGCCTCTGTCCGTAAGAAAACATATCGGCGTTAGTTTGCTTGCACATTTTGCTATCGTTCCGGTATCTCACCAAAATGTCCTTATGCTCTCCGTCATTTTATCACGCACTTAACGAAATCTCAGACATATCGGTGGATAGAAAAGGAAGTGGTTTCCTTAAATGGTTTACATGTTATAATATCTGCCCAGGCAGTTTAATTTCATGGATCTAAGATGGGTTTCGATGTTTCACATGCTCGTCGTAATGTGAATACCTCGATTATTAGTGTATCACCGGCAATAACCATTATGTTTCATTATTATCCGTTAGGAATATATCGCATACTTGATTGAATAGCAGGAGTTCTATAGCGGAAAACGCCGCAACACAAGCGGGAATGTACGAACAGTTGAAAGCTTGCTTCGCAAGTAAATAACCGTTGATTAGCTAACTGTGTGACGTCATGAGTTAGTTACTCACCATGGAGCCAATACGAAAATGTGTGTCACATTTCGCATAAAGTATAATAACTATACTGTAATTTTCTGCAGATAAGAGTATACTCTTACTGAAAGAGTTGACATATTAAATCGTTAGATTCCTAAGAGATATGGCCTTGGATAATGTCAACGGGGCTTAAGTTAGCAGACAAAAAAATCCAATGAAAGCGGTTTAAGGCAAATAACGGAGCACTAAAATATCGAATACCATACTATGAAGTAAATCTAAACATTTGGACATTTAGTCACATGATCTTAGGCCATGGAGCTAAATTATAAATGGCTTATTTCTTCTTTTCAGTTTGTCATTCTTATGCTAAAAAACAACTATTGTCACGTTTTCATAATATGTCTTTATGTTATATTCTTTTATTTTGTTTCAGTTGTGGCCTTAATTCTGACGCCTGTACGTTACGTACTAGCTATCTGATCGGCTATATAGCCTTTTATTAACAGGGTAATCGTACAAAACATCGACATCTGTAAGCACAATTTCAGGATTTCCGCTGTAAAATATTATTTTCGTATGTGAGGAAGCCAAACTCCTACTGGTTATATCTTCGACCTGTCTTTTTGTACACTGTGCTTGTAAATGATCTGTGAGGCTGAAAGTGAACAAATGTAATAAATGTAATACTTCTGAAAAACCGTGGAGGTGGAAAACTTCAAATTTCCTTTAGCAAAAATTTACGTCTTTGGTTCCCCACATGAAAAAATGATTTAGTTAAACATAATAGTTACATTCCACCACCACGAATCGAGGACCACACCAGCTGTGAAGAGGCTTGCGTGCATCAGCGATACAGACAGCCGTACCGTAGGTGCAACCACAATGGAGAGGTATCCACTGAGAGGCCATAGATACGTGTGCTTCCTGAAGATGGGCAGCAGTCGTTTCAGCAGTTGCAGGGGAAACAATTGCAGGAGCAACAGTCTGGATGATTGTTTGATCTGCCCTATTACCATTAGCCAAACCAGCATTGCTGTGCGAGGGGAAACTACTCGTACATCCGTAATGTTTACAAAGTGCTTGCAGCTCCACGCTATGGGTAAAATAGTCCAGAGGTAAATTAGTCCACTAATTCGGACCTCCAAGCGGGGACTTCTCAGGAGGCTGTGCGTGGAATGTCGGATCCCCTAATCGGGAAGATAGATTAGAAAATTTGAAAAAGGAAATGGGTGCGTTAAAGTCAGATATCGTTTTAGTTAGCGATGTTCAGTGGGAAGAGAAAGAGGACTTCTCGTCATCTGAATACAGAGCTGTAAATACAAAATCAAATAGAAGTAATGCAGAAGTAGATTTAATAACAAACAAGTAAATAGGAACGCGCATTAGCTACTATGACCCACATAGTGAATGCTTTATTGTAGACAATATGGACACGGAGCCACCCACACCACAGTAGTACAATTTACATGTCAGGTATTATGAGGTAAAAGAAATTATTCGGATAGTTAAGGAAGATGTACATTTGATAGTCATGGGGAACTGGAGCACGATATCAGGAAAGGGAAGAGAAGGAAAAATAGTAGGTGAATACGGACTGGGGAAAGGAATGAAAGAGGAAGCTTCCGGCAGTATTTTGCACAGGGCATAAATTAAACGTCGCTGTCACGTGATTTAAGAATCATGAAAGAATGTTGTATGCGTGGAAGAGACCTGGAGCACTGGAAGGTTTCAGACTGATTATATAATGGTATGATAGAGAGTTAGGAACCAGAGTCTAAAGTGTAACACATTTCTAGGGGCAGACATCCAATCAAACCACAATTTATTGGTTATGAACCGTAGAATAAAACTCATGAAATTTCAGAAAGGTAGGAATTCAATGGTTCCTGGGTAAACTGAAGTAAATAGAGGGAACAATTGTCAAGAACAGACGAAAGGGATACTGTAAAAAATAGGTACCTTCGAGGGACGAAATAGTGACGGCAGCAGACGATCAAGTAGGTAAAAATAGTAGGGCTAGTAGAAATCCTGGGTAGCACAAGTGATATTGAATCTCACGGATAAGAAAGGAAAATGTAACAATGCATCAACGACTGAGGCGAAAGGGAGTACAAGCGTCAAAAAAATGAGATTGGCACGATGTACAAAATGGCAAAGCAAGACGGGCTAGAGGACAGGTGTAAGGATTTAGAATCATATATCGCTATGGGTAACAATGATACTGCCAACAGGAAAATCAAGCAGACATTTTTGGGGAAGAGAACCGCCTATATTAATTTCAACAGCTGAGATGGAAAATCAGTCCTAGGTAAACGAGGGAAATCTGAACGGTGGAAGAATATAGAGGGCCGATACAAGGGAGATGTACTTCAGGGCAACTTTACAGAAATGGAGGACGACGTAGATGCAGATAAGATGGGACACAGTGCGTAAAAAAGTTGAGAGCTCAGCGATCGACTTAAGTCGAAACATAGCTCTTGGAGAAGACAACATTCCGTTAGAGCTACAAATAGTGTGAAAATTACCGAAGTATCAGTTTAATAAGCCATGATTGTAAAGTATCTACACGAATTCCTTACATCAGAATGGAAAAAACTGGTAAAAGCCAACTTTGGGGGGGGGGGGGGGGGGGGAATCACTTCAGATTCCAAAGAAATGTAATAGTGTAATAGCACGCTACGCAATACTGACCCTACGACTCTCCATACAACTTAGGTTAAAGAAAAGTAAACTTACGATTATAGATTCTCCGAGAAAGCAGCAGATGAGCCGAGCTGTGGCTCGCGTTGGTGCTGTTGTAGGTTTCTGTCCTCCGTCGGTTTGAGGCCAGACTGTATCGTTTAGCTGACTTGGTCGCGGTTGTTTGTATTCGTCTTGTGTTGATTGGCGCCACTTGGTTTCGCTATCGTTGCCTCTCCACTAGTGGCAGCAGCGGCTTTTTCGATATGTAGTAATTGTGACCCTATATTTGGGGTGCCGTCGTGGTTCCTCCAGGTTGTGTGTGTGGGGAGTTCGGTTAGGGACTCTAGAGGAGTCAAGGGGGCAGTGCGAGAACACACCAGGACTGCTGGTGGCACGCATGAACTGCCAGATGGAAAGGCTGTGGTCGCGAGGGTACACGACCTACTCCTCAACCTATCCAACAAGTTTGAGTGGATATTATCCTAGCAGTGAAACCTCCACCATTGTGAGATCTCGTGATTCTCCAGTGACCTGGGTTCATGTTGCTACTCGCTGTGTCACCGACATGAAGAGCAGCGAGTGGAGTGCCTGGGGAAGGCTAATCTAAAAAAAATGGTTCAAATGGCTCTGAGCAATGTGGGACTTAACTTCTGAGGTCATCACTAAAACTTAGAACTACTGAAATCTAACTAACCTAAGGACATCACACACATCCATGCCCGAGGCAGGATTCGAACCTGCCACCGTAGCAGTCGCGCATTTGCAGACTTTAGCGCCTAGAACCGAACGGCCACTACGACCAGCTGGCTGATCTAATTAGGTTTCCTCGATGTCTTGCTACTAATTGTTGCATTCGATGGGTTACTACTTGTTAAGTTTAGCCAGCTGTATTTTTCCTGCCTGGTTACCGCTAACACCCCAGTGACCTGCTCTGTAGGTCGGTTGGTGATTCTTCTACGCCGGTAGTAGTAGTTCCTTTCTCCTTTCAGACAGCACTCTGAGGGCGTAGTGACGACCACCGGTTCTGGCTTTGGCGTGGTGTTTCATCGTTGCGTTGGTTATCGGACGTCAGGTAGCTTCAGTAGATTATCATTACTCATTCGTTACACTGCCACTAGTCTTACTTACCATCTTGTGAAGTTAATGCTACTCTTTGCTGCTTTCTCATCGAAGTGTTTTTGGCCTGACCTACTCAGAGGTCGATCCCTGGAGCACCGTCTGTGACTAGCCCTGGTGTTTTATTATTGTGTTATTATTTTATTATTGTACTACCAGTCCTGGAGATATTAAAAGGTATAAGATACATTGTATAATGGTAAGACAGAGATTTAGGAAACTGGTTTTAAATTATAAGACAGTTCCAGGGGCAGATGTGGACTCTGACCACAATCTATTGGTTATAAACTGTAGATTAAAACTGAAGAAATTGCAAAAAGGTGGAAATTTAAGGATATGAGAACCGGATAAATTGACTAAACCAGAGGTTGTACAGAGTTTCGGAGAGAGCATAAGGGGACAATTGTAGCAATTGAGGATAGAAATACAGTATAGGAAGAATGGGTAGCTCTGAGGGATGTAGTAGTGAAGGCAGCAGAGGATCAAGTAGGTAAAACGACAAGGGCTAGTAGAAATCCTTGCGTAACAGAAGAAATATTAAATTTAATTGATGAATGGAGAAAATATAATAATGCAGTAAATGAAGCAGGCAAAAAGGAATACAAACGTCTGAAAAATGAGATCGATAGGAAGTGCAAAATGGCTAAGCAGGGGTGGCTAGAGGACAAATGTAAGGATGTAGAGTCTTATCTCACCACGGGCAAGATTTGATACTGCCTACAGAAACATTAAAGGGACCTTTGGAGAAAAGAGAGCCACTTGTATGAATGTCAAGAGCTCAGGTGGATACCCAGTTCTAAGAAAAGAAGGGAAAGCAGAAAGGTGGAAGGAGTATATAGAGGGTCTATACAAGGGCGATGAACTTGAGCACAGTATTATGGAAATGTAAGAGGATTTAGATGAAGATGAAATGGGTGATACGATACTGTGTGAAGAGTTTGACAGGGCACTGAAAGACCTGAGTCGAAACAAGGCCCCAGGAGTAGATAACATTTCTTTAGAACTGCTGACGGCCTTGGGAGAGCCAGTCCTGACAAAACTCTACCATCTGGTGAGCAAGATGTATGAGACTGGCGAAATATCCTCAGACTTCAAGAAGAACATAATAATTCCAATCTTAAAGAAAGTAGGTGTTGACAGATGTGAAAATTACCGAACTATAAGTTTAATAAGTCACGGCTGTCAAATATTAACGCGAATTATTTACAGACGAATGGAAGAACTGATAGAAGCCGGCCCCGGGGAAGATCAGTTTGGATTCCGTAGAAACGTTGGAACACGGGAGGCAATACTGACCTTACGACTTATCTTAGAAGAAAGGTTGAGAAAAGGCAAACCTACGTTTTTCGCATTTGTAGCCTTAGAGAAATCTTTTGACAATAATGACTGGAATACTCTATTTCAAATTTTAAAGGTGGCGGCGGTAAAATACAGGGAGCGAAATGCTATTTACAATTTGTACAGAAATCAGATGGCAGTTATAAGAGTCGACAGGCACTAAAGGGAAGCAGTGGTTGGGAAGGGAGTGAGACAGGGTTGTAGCCCCTCCCCGATGTTAGTCAATCTGTATATTGAGCAAGCAGTGAAGGAAACAAAAGAAAAATTCAGAGTAGGTATTAAAATGCATGGAAAAGAAATAATAACTTTGAGGTTTGCCGATGACATTGTAATTCTGTCAGCAAAGAACTTGGAAGAGCAGTTGAACGGAATGCACAGTGTCTTGAAAGGAGGATATAAGATGAACATCAAAAAAAGCAAAACGAGAATAATGAAATGTAGTCGAATTAAGTCCGGTGGTGCTGAGGGAATTAGATTACGAAATGAGACACTTAAAGTAGTAAAGGAGTTTTGCTATTTGGGGAGGAAAACAAGTGATGATGGTCCAAGTAGAGACGATACAAAATATAGACTGGCAATGACGAGGAAAGCTTTTATGAAAAACAGAAATTTGTTAACATCGAGTATAGATTTAAGTGTCAGGAAGTCGTTTCTGAAAGTATTTGTATGGAGTGTAGCTATGTATGGAAGTAAAACATGGAAGATAAATAGTTGGACAAGAAGAGAATAGAAGCTTTCGAAATGTGGTGCTACAGACGAATGCTGAGGATTAGATTGGTAGAGCACAAAACTAATGATGAGGTCTTGAATAGAATGGGGGAGAAGAGGAGTTTGTGGCACAACTTGGTAAAAAGGAGGGAGCGGTTGGTGGGATACGTTTTGAGACATAAGGGGATCACAAATTTAGCACTGGAGGGCAGCGTGGAGGGAAAAATCATAGAGGGAGACTAAGAGATGACGTTCATGGCGAGATCCATTCTGCAACCACGACACCAACAACATGCCGAATGGACCGCTCACGATTGGCATCATGTTCTCTTCACCGATGAGTATCGTCTATGCCTTCAACCAGACAATCGTCAGAGACGTTTTCGGAAGCAATCCTGTCAGGCTGAATGCCTTAGACTCACTGTCCAGCGAGTGCAGCCAGGTGGAGGTTTCCTGCTGTTTTGGGGTGGCATTATGTGGGGCCAACGAACGCCGCTAGTGGTTTTGGAAGGCGCCGTAACGGCTGTACGAGACGTGAATTCCATCCTCTAACCAATAGTGGAACCATATCGGTAGCATATTTGCGTGACATTCGTTTTCATGGACGCCAATTCGCGCCCCCATCGTGCACACTTCCTTCAGAATCACTACATCGCTCGACAAGAGTGGTCAGCATTTTCTCCAGACATGAACCCTATCGAACATGCCTGGGATAAATTAAAAAGCGATGTTTATGGACGACGTGACTCACCAACCACCCCGAGGGATCTATGACGAATCACCGTTGAGGAGTAGGAGAATCTTGACCAATAGTGCCTTACTAAACTTGTGGGTAGTATGCCCCGATGAATACAGGGATGCATCAATGCATGAGGAGGTGCTACTGAGTATTAAAGGTGCCGGTGTGTACTGCTGTCTGCATCACTACCTCTGAAGGTCCCACTGTATGGTGGTACAACATGCAGTGTGTGGTTTTCATGAGCAGTAAAAAGGGGGGAAATGATGTTTATGTTGATCTCTATTTCAATTTCCGGTACAGGCTCCGGGACTCTCGGAACCTATGTAATGCAAAGCGTTTTTTGATGTGTGTATTTTGAACATTTAGTTCAGGGACCCTGTCGAAGTGTTAATAGTTCCGAAAACATACAAATAATCCTGAGAAATGTGGAGAATAATGATGGATAAGGAATTAGTGACCACACACTATTCTAGAGAGACTGAATACCGTGACATCGAAACTCACCAAAAACAAACGCGAAGTAAATTTAAATAGCAGATAAAAATTCCATTGGCGCCTTTCTAAGAGACAGTCTCCTTCCGATGTGAGTAGGCATACACCAGATATGGATCCAGGCCAGAGTAGGCCCAGTGTCATTCTGATAAGTGGGCTCGCATTGCCGAGATCTTTGTCAATTTGCCTCGATTTATTAATGACTGTAATACCATCACCTAAACCACCTACCCGTGAAGTTTCATTTCGTTTCCTCCACCATTTCTGTGTTCTTCACTTCTTTGTTTATGAGTGTTTATTTTTATCGGCTTGGTTATGCGTCGCACAACTGTCAGTATATCACATCTGCGAATGAACTCATCACTCCATTCTAATGGTCATTTGCAGGCGTCTGTACGATGTTAGAACGTATGCTTACACATAAATTTTCCGTTAAAATTGTATGTCAAGGCTTATTTTACTAGTATTTCCATTCTAATTCGCCGCTGCGGCGTACTATATGGTTCTCCTCATTTCGAAGCACAAACATGAAGATTAAGTTTGCCCTCGCATGTAAATGTATGAAATTGCGTTTAAAAGTTCTTCGACAAATAGCAATGCGCCAGAGACATTATCCATAATGATTATTGGCACTACGTTCAAGCTATGAGTCGCCAGTCATAAGTACATGAACGTCCGTATCGGAAGGAGTGTGCTGGTGTTCCACCGTTCCAGAACATAGTGCTCTCGTTTCTTGAAGTCCTTCCGTGTTCGTCTGATGGGTTTTCGAGATTCTAGAGACTTGTTTCATCTTCATCATTTCATGTAGTGGCTGCTAAGAAAACAGCTCTTAAACGCGATCTGGTACAGTTGCTGTGAGACACGAGGTCTTCTTTCATTATAAACCACGACAAGACACGGAATCACTTCACATTAGGTTCAATACTCTGTTGTAGGTGAATCATCTAATGCAATTCACAGCGTCTTTCCAAAAGTTTTAGCTGATTTCACAATATTACGTCTTCTGTATTAACGAAAGTCAGAACTAGGGATGTTTATTAACTTATGCTTCGAAAATGAACATTTAAGATTGTGCAAGTCGGACGTTCATGCAGTTGCGAGTAAGAGTCCCCTTGGTGCACGAAATTTTTTTTTTTAAATTCACGATTTAATACGACAGTATAGTTGTTTATCGCATCCTAACTTCCAGTCTCCTATCTTTCCAACTTTCCACCAGCAGTTTCCACAGTGTTACATCTGATAAGAAACAGTATAAGGACGTCTATAGCGGCCAGAGCAGGGTGCTGCAGCCTAGTGACGAATACTATATAAAGAGACGTTTTGAATTTATTAGCTAGATTCTCGGAGAAATTCTCATGCGCACCTCTGTAGTGAAATACTATGTGTTTTTATTACGTGTGATGTATGGCAGGTGACATATTAATTTTCGTGTATTAAAAAGTTCATATATTGTGATTCTGAAATGCTAGAATTCTGGTAAAAGGTATGTTAGCCTTCGAAACTACTTGTTTGTGAATTACTTGGGTGCGTACTCAGGCAACTTTTATAGTAATACCGCCCACTTGCACATATTGGTCAGTCGCGTGACAGTGGGTATTAGCATATGCGAGAAAGGTGGAGGCCTCTGAGGCAACAACTGGCTTACTTTAAAACTGTCACATTATAAAACAAAGTAGTCTCCAATACTTGTGAATTTTCGAAAATGCAAAATACGGGACATGGACTAACTATGACATAAACAGCGAATACAACAAAATGATAGGTAACAGGTTTTAGAAGTGTCGTACAGTACGAGAAACCACGGCAAGGAACTCATATGTTGCAGTTCAGCCATAAGCGAAGTATAAGTGCAAAACTGGATACATAAATACGAAGTCTGGGATAGGCAACGTCCTAGACAAAAGGTAACAACCTGATCTAAAGCCCTTGGTTAATTTTAAAGAACAGGAAATAATTGTAAATGCTGGAATTTCACATATCATGTGCATTAAAATATGTATACATAACAAAACAAAAAGAAAACTCATAAATGGTAAGAAAACTAAACTAAAAGTAAATATTCATCCTTTTGTACCTAACTGTCATTTAATAAAAATCATCCAAAAGAAAACTGGTTTAACAATCTTATGGTTTATGTACTTGCAGCAGCACTAGTGCGGCGTGGCAGCATTATATCTGGCTGTCCATAGCTAATGATGTATCAAAAGTGGCGACCAAGTATGGAACACTGTACGGTACACCAATGCAATCTTTCAATACACAAGACAAAAAGATGATCAATCATATGTGTCTCAGCATACTCTCAAGGAAAGGTGTAGGTAACAATAAAATGTAAAAGAATTTTGGAGTTCCACATAGAAGAGCACCTTACATACAATTGAGATATGGGTGCAACAAGGATATAATTGCAAAAAATACCACTTGTATCACATATGACTCATGTAATGGACTGTTACGTACAAGGAGTTATGTGGAAAAAGAAACCGAGTTTGGACAAAGAACCCCATGAAACCAATAAGGAAAGTATCCTGATATTACAGAAAAGTGTACGATGAAAATTAATATGTAATAAGGAACATAAGTAGTATAAGCGTAGTCGCAAGTAAACACAGGAGATTGCCAGTCCTTCAATGCAGAAATTAGATAATCCAGTCCCGGAAGAAATTGCTCATGCATAACTAGAAAACCAAATAACACACAAATCAGTAATAGAATGCCGTTACCAAATGTGACTCAGGAATTACCTATAAGGATCACGGAACGCTTTGTTTGATACAGTTTGATAATCCATGAGGAACAGTATACGGAGAATAAAGTTGAAACTTCGTCTCGCAAAGCCAAAGTATCCGAGTTGGTCGCAATTGAATCCTACAATGAGACAAACCCATTCGTGAACGTGAATTTAGTTAACTAGCTATAAAGAACAAAAAGTGAAATAAACATTGGTTAAGGTTGCCGTTAAGGAAGCTGAATATCAACTGATACTCAAAACTGTTACTACATGCTGAATAACGTATTATGATATCCCAGAGTTACAAAGTAAGAACAGGACGAGAAAGTAACTAGTTACCAGGATAGCAAAAGCAAAGAAAGGTAGGATGGTACATAACTAATCAAACAACCACAGTTGCTGAAATGTATAAGGATAGGGATGTAGCTTAAATCAGTCGTACTAAAGCAAGAGAAATATGTCATTAAAACCCATGAGGCCTGAAGAAAAAATAACGTGGGTTAATGCATATGTCAAAATCAAATGTTGTTACAAGAAAGGCGAAAGTGAGCTCATATCCATACTATAAAAAACGCAATGGAAAAGACAGATGAAAGTGAACTGTGCTGCAACACGTATTTGAATCTATTTAAAACATACAACATAAAATAGGAAAATCAATGTACATAGTTTAATGTGTAGTCATCAGAAAAAGTAATAAACTCAGAACAGATAAGTTGCATATAAAACTACACCGGTACCAACATTGAAGTAACAACACCAGAGTGCAATAGAAAGAAACATTTAAGACCACGTTACATTATGCTGTATATAACTACTGGACTGGGTAAAGAATAATGGAACCTGCTATGGCGTAACCACAAGCGCCAGAACGAAGATGCGGTACTCAGGAGCAGAGAATGCGGTGAGGAAACACAGGCCAATGGTGCACGGAATTGGACCGCGCACCCCTAGAGCGACACCTGGAAGAAGTGAATATAAGCGTCGCTCCTGACAGCCTCAGCCTCTCAGATCGACACCGGATTGGAGACGTTAGTTATCAGTGACGTGTGTCGACTTGCCTGAACATTTCGCATATCAAGGACTCTAAATTATATTGCTTGTCGCCCCTTGTTTGCGACTACTACTTGTAAATCTCCAAAGTTAAGTATTGGCAATTTGCTTTCTAGAAATAAAACTACTAATGTTATTTGTTTGAATTGTTGTATGGCATTCCGAGAACGCTGCATCGCTTAGGCACCCTATTAGCTACGAGTGGCCAAGACTCCACAGAAACTATCCCAAAGAAAATTTTGGAGAGAAAGAACACCTGCTCTCAACTTTCCACAAAAAGTATGATTGTACTTCTATGTTCGTAACGGAACCAAAGCAAATTGACAGTGGTCACCTCATCCAGAAAAAGCAGTCACGAAAATGTAATTAAACGCCGGCCAGTGTGGCCGAGTGGTTCTAGGCGCGACAGTCTGGAACCGCGCGACCGCTACGGTCGCAGGTTCGAATCCTTCCTCGGGCATGGATGTGTGTGATGTCCTTAGGTTAGTTAGGCTGAAGTAGTTCTAAGTTCTAGGGGACTGATGACCTCAACAGTTAAGTCCCATAGTGCTAAGAGCCATTTTTGTAATCAAACAGACGGGGGTAGATGAGGAGGAATAATGCAGCCGTTAAGATGTAGTGTAATAATGAAACAAATAAACAGAAAGTAAACATAAACAAGGAGCCTACATCCAGCTGCATTAAAGGTAACTAAATTATTCTTCCCATCTACACCTCTCCCCAAACTCTTTCTAATCATGGTGAACTGGTTAGGTTATTCTTCTCTGTTCGCAATTTTTTTCTAGTATTTTTTTTCCATGAGCCTACTAGAAATCATACATAGCTTAATTTAACGTGGAACTCAATGGTTCTGTTCACCATATTCTAGTTTTATTACTTTAATACTGCCATCAGTACAGAATTTTATTTGCTATTAATATGTTCGAATTAACTTCATCATATCATCCTGTTTCTGTTCGATGCAACAATTTTGCCAGTATTTGATACGGGGGCTTATCGTGGATGTCATCAATTACAGTGGGTACATGGTATGCTGCTGGTAGGCTTGGTGGTGACGCGTATCCTGCCATTGGTCAAATATGTAAACTTTTTTTTTCGTATATCCATAATTAAAAAGGACGACTTGGGACGTCAGCTGGTATAATGCATATTAAAAAATGACGTAATTCCTCCAGCTGTATTAAGGTGTTGGTTGTCAATAAAACCAACACTTTAATACAGCTGGAGGAATTACGTCATTTTTTAAAATGTAGTGTGTAAACTTGATTATAGATATGGCCTTCAATTATTTTAAAGCAGTTATAATGTAGATAAGTCCTCTTTTTAGTTGGTTAGCTGTTTTTTACCGTCCCCTCGTTTCTTTCTTCTTAACGAAGAGAGCTTTCGACTTGCATCCATTTAAGACTAGGGTTACCATTTACTGTTATTGAGGCTTTGTGCTTTTAGCGTTGATATGGCAATTACTTTTAATGCAGTTACATATAAGCTCGTTGTATATGCTGTACTTCCGGATTAATTGTTTTATAGTACATGACAACCTCAGAGCTGCACTATTCCTCCCCATCTGTCCCTGCCTCTTTAAATATATTTTCTTAAATGCGTTTTGTGAATAACGAGACAACTGCCAGTTTGGTTCCTATACTACCAGTGTATTGATGTGTAAACTTCTAGAATACTTTGGTTGTGATTCCAGAACATCCAATTTTCTTGTTACACCGTGATTGAAACATAAAACAGCATCATAAATTCTGTAACTTGGTCGAAATGACAGAATTCACGTATTCATTTAAGTTTTGGGTTTTCTTGTGATGGTATTTCTTCAACAAAGTATCTTAAAAAAATATAGGTTTAGTTTGATTCGTTACTGTTGTAGATGAAGAATGTTTGTGGTCGTATGTTATACTTCCCCTGTACTTCCACCACGTGCCAGGATCATTCAGGTGAAGACTGTGGTGGGAATTTTCATTTGTGAAAACTTACGGAAAAAAGTGGCTCTTTCAGCTTTTCTCTTGTTTTGTAAATTCCCAACACTTTTCCTTGTGGCTAAGCCGTAATAATACAGCAAACCATCTATGTTAACTTTTGCCAGGTGACTTTTATCAACTGCCTGCTTCCATTTTCTAGTACTATATTTGACCTTTTTTTAATAACCTTCTCAACCTGATCACCCATTCTCTTCTGGACAAGCCAAATGCATTCTAATCCAGAAGTTGTGACATTATGACCAGAGGGTTGTTCTGCATACAAGTCTTGCTGTCACTGTCCCCTAAATATTTCGTGTATCTGACATCCTTGTTTGTCACTGAACGATTAAAAGTCCTGAGAATTCATGCTACATCCGTCACAGTAATTGAACCAGTATAATTCATCTGATAGTTATGTTCATCCTCTTCCACAGTTTCACTGTCAAATGCTTTACAGTACTTCTCTACTTCAAATTACCTTGTCTGTATCAAATGATGTAGCTCTCATGACACCACTTAGTGAAGTGTGGCCGCATTTCTGTCAGCTGCCACTGAAACATGCACAAGTATCACCTCATTCCTTGAGTGTTTCTCCAGCTGTTTCCTTCATTGAGACTTTACCAACTGCAGCAACAGCAGCTCCAACAACTTTATTGTAAGTCATTAATTTTGCAGATGGATTTTGTAAGTCAAGTAATGCACATTAAAGTTTGCCTGCCCCCACCCCTTATCATTACATCTGCAACCGTACACTAGCCCCACGTTATTTCCTACAAATCATTATTTGCCATTTCTTATGTCATTTTTGTAGCATGTGCATCTCCACAAGCAGATTGGGAGGAAACTGCTTGAGGACACTGGAGTTTCTTTGTTGAGGTAGTGATTACCTTTATGTCTAACATTCTTGATTACTTTGACTTACTAACCTCATTTACCTTTACGTACTTATTTCCATTGAATTTTAATTTAGGCTAGAATTTCTTTATTCACGAGATCTGTATGAAAATGTGTGAAACCGGAGAAAATATAGGTCAATACTTTTTCCACTCGCAACGAACTTTGTTAAGTACAATCAATAGCACTCGAAAACAATAACAATCACTACCTCAATCATGGGTATCGATAGCAGCTACATGGTAGAAAACCTTGACACGATGAAACAAGAGAAGCAGGAAATAAAGTACCAGGAATAAAGTAATCCTCTAGATTGTCTTTGCATAGTGCAAAAAAGAAAGCTTGGCATTTAAATCCCAGATCGCACAGATCGTCAGGAAAGCTATCATAACTCTCGAAAAAATTGTATTAACATGAAATGAAAACTGTATTACGTAGGAAATTGCCGGAATTTCAATTATGCATAGATCCAAAAACTGATTTTTGAGCCCGTTTGCCTTCTGTCTGTCATTAAAGCAGTTATGGAATTTTATGCCTTACATCAATTAAGTTATCAGTCACAGGCGAAGTAACTCTATAAGTTATTTCTTGATAAACAGGACCTGACGATGACGGATATTTAGCGTTGAAACTAGTGGCATGAATAAATAATAAATACTTAGAAAATACTGCGGTTGAGTTCCAATTCCATTACTCATCTTAAAGGAAAAGCGGTATGTTTCTAAAGAACTGTGCACATAAATCAGACGAGAGCGTAGGCAGAAACACCTGATAGAAGGTCGGTGTTCCAAATTAACTTAAAAGGGGAAGAATACCAGGCGGCGACATCAGACAGAGTTGGAGTGCGAAGACGCTATCTAAATTAAGAAAGAAGTATGAGGCGAAGACGTTTGGGCCTCAAATGGGCATGGTCTCTTTACGTTTCATACACATCCTAACGTAGTTCTGTGGATCGTCAGACTTCAGATGACATAAGCCCAGTAAAGGCATTAATACTGATTGTAAGCACAACGGATGATTCGAATATGTTATCACACAAGTGCAGTGGCAAGTAGCAGCGCATTGGTTGACATGGTTTTCATGACTATAAACCGTTGCGTCCACTTTCTAAAACATCAACGTATCAGTAACGTCTTTGAAGCTGATTTAACTTACGGAACTAGTTGAAGTTCGGTATAGTGTCTGTTATCAAGAAAATATGGAATCGATAGACGTAAGGACCGGTAGTTTATTTACGAGCAAATCCGTGAGACTGCCGTTAATATTAACAAGGAAATAATATAAGGCTTTTAACACATGTACATATTTTACAACAACCTTTAATATAGTCTTAGTAATCTCTTGTGGTGTTCAGTTAAATGGAGGATTTATAAACGCACGCAACAGAAAAAAGTCATTAATTCAGGGGCACCATCATAAACATGGTTAGTATCCTGGTCGAAATGTATGTGAAATGGATGCGATACGATAGAAAAAGAAGAATATAAATTACTTCGACAACTTCTCATATCCAAACATGCAGAATGGATGATATAAATAACCATAAATGGACCCAGTGGAGCAACTTAGGTAAGTTGCAGACCTATTACTGTAGTACCAAAAGTGCATTATAGTCTACAAATGAAAAACGAAGATGACTCTTTCCATACACTGGTAGACGTTCTAAACGTAATTCCGCGTATTGTAAGAAGAATTGAAGAAGTACTCAGTGGGTGTAAGAAAAGGGAAATAAGACAAGGAGTGCACCTATTTGCACCATGACTAGGTCCAACATCGAGAAAAAATTTGGAACTGGCAAGAGACGTGCCAAAGAAGAGTGCAACAAAATATCAAAGGAAGATTGCTCAAGTCCCTAATCTTGAGACTTAAGGATGGAGTCTGACCATGGTACCATGTAGCAGACTCACTGAGAGAGGGCCAAAGTCTAATATACTGGTTAATGCTTTAAAAATTAAAAGTGTGATTTCTAAAAACTTGTGAACAAATACGGGTGTTTCACAAAAATTTGAAACTTAATCGCGAAAAGGTGTTTTGTCTATGGTGAGCAGTTTCAATGGAGAAAGCCGGCCGGAGTGGCCGAGCGTTTCTAGGCGCAACATTCAGGAACCGCGCGACCGCTCCGGTCGCAAGTTCGAATCCTTCCACCGGGCATGGATGTGTGTGACGTCCTTTGGATAGTTAGGTTTAAGTAGTTCTAAGTTCTAGAGAACTGATGACCAAAGAATTAAGTCCCATAGTGATCAGAGCCATTTGAACCATTTCTTTCAATGGAGAAAGATCGTTCACAGAGCAGAGGAAACCACTGAAACATTAATTTCTGTGATCGTACTCTGGAATTACATAACATGATAACTATGTTCTCAATCGCTTTTTAATTATCAAAATAATGTGCGGCATGTGTTGTGTCGGTACTGTCGGAGTCAGCACGGACATAAACAAGGAAGGAGTTACCATGGCCGGTGGCAGTAATCCAATGTCATCTGTACAAAACAATTTAAGATTAATTGAGCACTTTATTTCTAAAAAAATGAAACTTAACTTCTTCGTTTGGTTTCTGTGCCTCTTACATACAAATACGTTATCTCTAATTCTACTCGCAGAACGCAATCTAAGTAACGGCTTCCAATTACTCAGTACTCATGTTCTAGGAGTCTACGACCGAACTAGGGCCGAGCAACGGTGGGCGGCTGGTTACATCAGCGTTGACAGGGGGCGCTGTACAAGTAGATGCTGAGTGGAGCTGTAGTGTTTGCTAGTAGGCACGTTAGTCACCTGATGAGTAGCGATTAACTGATACCAGGTGGGCATAAAGTGCAGCTACTGACGGAGATCCACTGTGGAATATAATTATCGAATGGTGTCGAAAATAGGTAGATATGCTAATGTGTTAATGGAGAAGCTGTTTACGCTGGAAAAAAATAGAATTTCAGCCACCAGGTGCAAATCTGGCGCTGTGTAACAGCTCGTCGACGTCTCTGGTCCTCGTACTGAATAAAAAAACTGTGCAAGCGACGGTTAATAATAAAACCAACATTATGACTTTCTCAATTGTTTTCTGACCACATCCTTTTCCTAATTCATTATATATGGGAATATTTCTATACGTCTTTCTTGCCTTCGCAGCGTCAGATTTTCACCTGGTGGCCAAAACTGCAATTAAGGTTTTTCCATTGTAGTTCGGTTTCATATTAACACATTAGAAGCCGCGCGGGATTATCCGAGCAGTCTGAGGCACTGTAGTCATGGACTGTGCGGCTGGTCCCAGCGGAGGTTCGAGACCTCCCTCGGGCATGGGTGTGTGTGTTTTTCATTAGGATAATTTAGGTTAAGTAATGTGTAAGCTTAGGAACAGATGACCTTAGCAGATAAGTCCCATAAGATTTCACACACATTGGAACATTTTTTGAACACATTAGAATACCTTCAAAGTTTCACTGCCAAGCGATAATTAGAACTAACACTGGAACTCCGTGCGCAGCTGCATTTCAGTTATAACCACCAGATAAACGTTACAAAGGCTAGACTCCACCGATTGTCTAGCGCTTGACCACAGAAGGAACAAATGAGGACGAAAACACCGTAGTAATGTTTATAGCAATATCGAAGATACAAGGAATCGAAAGGTTACAAGTCAATTTTGTCAAATGCGTTAAAATAACTTTTATAGCAATTATAAGGCAATAGGAGGAAGGCAGTGAAATCTGGCTGAGAGAAGAGAAACTGCCATCGAATTGGTGATACTTAAATGTAATTGAACTTAGAAATTTTGTTACAGATTGTAATACAGGCAATGATGCTGCCAACTGCCCTGGCGATACATGGATTGATGACCAACGATGATATGCATCCGGGGAAGGAAAACGTTTGTTCAAAGATGTATCGCCACAGTGTCCCTCTAGTTATCTGGTACACGAAAACATCAAAACTCGCCGACATATCGTAACAAAATATTGGATTTCTCCTAAAATAGTATCACATATAGATGGCTATATGCTGGTTAAATGTTGAAAAAATATTTATAAACGTCAGGACAGTGGATGGGCGTAAAAAGAAATGAGAAAATAATACTTTTAAAAACTAGATGGAGGGATGTTAATCTTTTATTTGACAAAATGTACATTAAGTAAGATGACAAATATTTATAAACATAAAAAAATCTAGGCCATATAAGTTACATGAGAAGATTAGTGAAATATCCATTACATAAAAATACTCAATGTATACTTGATGCTACGTTACAAAGTTGAAGCGTTTAAAGATCAAGATAAATCTTTAAGAATGGGTTTGTGAAATTTGACAAATAAGAATCTACAAGAGTCTTAAAAAATTATTTTAAGTCTCTTGGAAGAACGGTAGACACTAGGACTTCATAACAGGTCATCAAATAGATCATAAAAGTGTTTTCATTTCAAATCAAAGTTTTCGGTTAACAATGTTTGAAGCTGATTTCTTTGTTGACTACAAACCTCGATTTACTTTGTAGTTTAGTGCTGACCACATAGTGATTTACTACATGGAACCCGCGGTTGCACGATCTTTGAAACTAACCATGAAGTTATGACCTGTTTGACCTACACTGACGGAAAGACAATCACAACACCAGAAACTAATTCATGTAGAGGAAAAAAAGTTCGCGAATACGTTTCTCTATACAACATGTCTAAGTGATTAACGTAGGAAGATCACAGGATAGTGAAAGCGCGATGTAAGCCACTGCGAAGGTGAAATGCTGGTACATTAATAACCGTTGCAGCTGCCAGCATGTTGAATACAAACGTGCGTGAATTGTGCAATACGGGTACCGGATGTCAGTTTGTGTTATAGAATACCATGGCTGTTGCACTTGATCGGTCAATACAGTGCCGGTTACGTTGGAGTTGTTATCTGAAGATATCCCATATGTGCTGGATTCGAAATGGGTCTAGTGATAGATCAGTTCAAGGTAACATGTCGACGCTCTGTGGAGCATGTTGGGTTACAACGTCCGTCAGTATGTGGGTGAACTATATCTTAACGGGAAACACTCCGTGGAATGCTGTCCATGAATGGCAGCACAACAGGTCGAATCACCAGACTGAGGTACTAATCGCCAGTCAGGATGAGTGGGATCAGCATGGGATCAGCACGAGAGCGCTCTCCTGCTGTCGTATGAAATCGCACCGCAGACCATTACTCCATGTGTAGGCCCAGTGAGTCTACAAAGCAGCCAGGTTGGTTGCACGCCTTCAACTGGCTTTCTTCTAACCAACAGTCTGCCACCACTAGAACCGAGGCCGAATCAGTTTCCATCACAAAAGACAACAGATCTCCACTCGGCGCTTTTATCAGCTCTGGCTTTCTTGATTAATATTGACTCACTATGTATAATCTCAGAGATAACACTCTCAGGATCGTTGCAGCATGTATTTAAAGTAAACCTGATTTTCCACTTGGTACTGGTGCTTCTAGCACCACTTTTATGAGAATGGCGTGAAATTTTAATAGACATCATATTTGAGATTTAAAAACACGGATATCAACTCTCGCTTGTATCGCAAAAAACCTTCTTGGTACGGCGATTTTTTTCCGCATCAGAATATCTACTGAATATTACATCGATTCAGCAAATACAAGTATGAACTAGGAATTATGTGACTTGAAATGGTTAAAGTGGCTCTGAGCACTATGGGACTTAACATCTGAGGTAATCACTCCCCTAGAACTTAAAACTACTTAAACCTAACGATCCTAAGGACATCACACGCTGCCATGCCAGAGGCAGGATTGAAACTTGCGCCGTAGCAGTCGCGCGGTTCCGGACTGAGGCGCCTAGAACCGCTCGGCCACTGCGGCCAACAATTATGCGACTTATTCGAGCTATAGAGGAGCGTCGTTGTGTTTTGCAATGGACAATGTCGCTCAGACTAAGTTGCATTCTTGACTTAAAAATGAAATGAAAGAAATCATAAATAAAATCACAAAATCTTTTATTGAATTACACTACTGTAAAAGTGTTCTGAAGGCTCACTAACGTTGTAATATCTCAAACTGGTAAATGACTCCAAAATGTTACAAGGACTAAAGAGCACTGCTTTACATTGATTCGTCCGTAACGAGAGTGCCTGTCAATTTGCGTTTTCACAGGTCGCAAAAAATGGTTCAAATGGCTCTGAGCACTATGGGACTTAACTACTGCGGTCATCAGTCTCCTGGAACTTAGAACTACTTAAACCTAACAAACCTAAGGACATCAGACACATCCATGCCCGAGGCAGGATTCGAACCTGCGACCGTAGTAGTCGCGCGGTTCTGGACTGCGCGCCTAGAACCGCTAGACCACCGCGGCCGGCCACAGGTCGCATTCTAACGGGAAGCAGTTATGGGCTGTACTTGTTATATGGTTTCAATCTCTGCTTAGATGTTTTTTTGACAGAAATCATACATCTCAGGGCCGACTGACTCTCCATCATAAGTGTGCCCTTACGCTGACAAATTTCAGAAACACTCTAGTTATCTCTCTAGATTCCGCAGACCTAACAAAATAGACCCATCCAGTCTTTCAGAAGGATGCACAGGAGTGGTTGTGGATAAGATGAGGACAAATACGTACTGTACAAACAAATTTTCCAACTCACCCTTTCTCCAGAGGCTCGCCATCATGGTAAAAGGGTAACAACCAGTGTGACTTCCATATCGTGAGTATCATCGGGAATTCTGAATTGATAGCTGCTATGAAACTACAGTGATAGTATCATCTCAGTCTTTAATCTGATCGCAGTTCATTGACCATACGATCGGTATAAGTCTACAGCGTAAATGGAGAAGGACTGGAAGTTGCCTTTATTAGATGTAGTGGACAAACCTAGAGAAGATAGATGACACGACCATTGTGTATGAGGGAAAATCGGTGAGTACAAACATACATCTCAAAGGCCATAACTTTCATGATTCACTTTAGAAGAGAGCTATGTTGATCACACCAACACAAAACTGTTTCCAATAAGGACCCTATTCCGAGGTTAATCACCTGATGACAGCGTTAGACGGAATAGGTTTTCGGTCCTTGACATTAGGTCAGCTCTCTCAGGGAAATCAAGACGAAATGCCATCCAGCTGAGCCAAGAGGACCAAGATATGGCGCGGCTCTAACTCTGTGAAGCAATAACGCCTAAGTTTGGTAGGGTCCTAAAGTGTCAAAGAAAGGTCTTCTGACCACCAAAGGTAATAAATTTTCCTGTAAGGGTCTACGGGTTTGCACGTAGCCATTCAGTACGTAACACTCTTTCGCCAGCCGACGTATCTGGGAATGCTGACAATTTCTTTTTGGTCAGTAGACGAGTGTCCGGCCGCAGTGCGCCACAGAGAGTAAGCGACGGCCACCGTCCGCAGCGCGCTGTATTAAGTAGCGCGGGCTCGGGCGCCAATATGTCTCGTAGCTCACCATGGAGACTTTCGATACGACCGTAATTAGCCGGTGTTAGGATATCAGACACAGTGATGGCGGGTGTGCATAACGTGCGTGTTTTATAATCAGTCTTTTGTTCATAAATGTTTAAACTTACTTCTTGGTGTTCGTGTATTCTGTACCTCAAGGACCCACTGCTTACGAATCCCGACAACTATTTCGTGTCTTATCATAAGGGGATAGCAACACAAACAGCCTCCTTATAGAAGTGGTGTCAGAAGTAGGATAATTATGCAGAATCTACAGTCCTGAAGAGGTGCAGCACAACGTGAATTTCGAGCAGCAGCAGCATGAACATCTTCCGACTACGTGGGGACATCTAACGCTGGAATACGAAAGGCAGAGATAAACTTTTATTTCACACTTGAATGACTCATTGGCGTTAAATTAGAGAAAATGCCACAACCCAGACCGAGTAACGTTGTTCACCTTGTTTACGTTGATGATGTAATAATTTTTGGTGAAAACCTGAAGCAGCATAATGAGAGACTTCAAGCTGTTTTTGAGCGTATACGAAGTGCAAACCTGTCTTTATCAATAGATAAATGTCATTTAGCTCAAAGTGAAGGTAACTACCTTGGTCATGTCGTAAGCAGTGAAGGTGTTAGACCTGATCCAAAATTAATTGAAGATGTAAAGAGTTTTCCTGAACCACAGAACTTGAAAGAACAACAAACATTCTTGGGATTGTCAAATATCTCCAGACGATTTATAGCCGGTTATACGAATATAGCACGTCCAATGAGACAGCTACTGAAGAAACGAGCCACATTTAATAGGTCAACTGAATGCAAAAAGGCAATGGAAGGGCTTAAAACTGCTCTAACCACAGCCCCAGTGTTAGCCATTCCGGATTTCTAAACCTTTTATTCTTTCAACAGGTGCATCCAATTTTGCCATAGGTCCAATCATGCCTACATCTACATCCATACTCCGTAAGCCACCTGACAGTGTGTGTCGGAGGGTACCTTGACCTTGAATACGTCTATCGGTTCTCCCATCTATTCCAGTCTCGTATTGTTCGTGGAAAGAAGGATTGTCGGTATGCCTCTGTGTGGGCTCTAATCTCTCTGATTTTATCCTCATGGTCTCTTCGCAAGATATACGTAGGAGGGAGCAATATTCTGCTTGACTCCTTGGTGAAAGTATGTTCTCGATACTTCAACAAAAGCCCGTACCGAGCTACTGAGCGTCTCTACTGCAGAGTCTTCCACTGGAGTTTATCTATCATCTCCGTAACGCTTTCGCGATTACTAAATGATCCTGTAACGAAGCGCGCTGCTCTCCGTTGGATCTTCTCTATCTCTTCAATCAACTCTATCTGGTACGGATCCCACACCGCTGAGCAGTGTTCAAGCAGTGGGCGAACAAGCATACTGTAACCTAGTT